>NW_027508196.1:300000-440017 GCF_051348905.1 Ranitomeya variabilis
CACATGCACACCGCAGAGCTGTCATCGACAGAGCATCCAGAGTTTCTGGAAATGTCTTCCCTGCAGCAATCTTTTGCTACGTCTCCACAGTGGGTGTCGGTTGTAGGCCTTGGTGCGGCCCAAGTGGCAAACCATTTCTGATCATCTCTTCTCGGCCAAATGGCTCAAGATCAAGTGTAGTGTCTGTTCTTATTAGTTTAATATCTGATACGTCCCCTATTTGGGGACCATATATTAAATGGATTTTTGGAACAGGGAGCTGGAAATGGAGCTTGCTTTGTCGCACGGAACCTTCACGGGGATGGAGGGTGTGGTTATGCAGATTCAAAACGCATTGCGCACAGCTTGAACACATGCACACCGCAGAACTGTCATCGATAGAGCATCCAGAGTTTCTGGAAATGTCTTCCCTGCGGCAATCTTTTGCTACGTCTCACAGTGGATGTCGGTTGTAGGCCTTGGTGCGGCCCAAGTGGCAAACCATTTCTGATCATCTCTTCTCGGCCAAATGGCTCAAGATCAAGCGTAGTGTCTGTTCTTATTAGTTTAATATCTGATACGTCCCCTATTTGGGGACCATATATTAAATGGATTTTTGGAACAGGGAGCTGGAAATGGAGCTTGCTTTGTCACACGGAACCTTCACGGGGATGGAGGGTGTGGTTATGCAGATTCAAAACGCGTTGCGCACAGCTTGAACACATGCACACCGCAGAACTGTCATCGACAGAGCATCCAGAGTTTCTGGAAATGTCTTCCCTGCGGCAATCTTTTGCTACGTCTCCACAGTTGGTGTCGGTTGTAGGCCTTGGTGCGGCCCAAGTGGCAAACCATTTCTGATCATCTCTTCTCGGCCAAATGGCTCAAGATCAAGCGTAGTGTCTTTTCCTATTAGTTTAATATCTGATACGTCCCCTATTTGGGGACCATATATTAAATGGATTTTTGGAACAGGGAGCTGGAAATGGAGCTTGCTTTGTCACACGGAACCTTCACGGGGATGGAGGGTGTGGTTATGCAGATTCAAAATGCGTTGCGCACAGCTTGAACACATGCACACCGCAGAACTGTCATCGACAGAGCATCCAGAGTTTCTGGAAATGTCTTCCCTGCGGCAATCTTTTGCTACGTCTCCACAGTGGGTGTCGGTTGTAGGCCTTGGTGCGGCCCAAGTGGCAAACCATTTCTGATCATCTCTTCTCGGCCAAATGGCTCAAGATCAAGCGTAGTGTCTGTTCTTATTAGTTTAATATCTGATACGTCCCCTATTTGGGGACCATATATTAAATGGATTTTTGGAACAGGGAGCTGGAAATGGAGCTTGCTTTGTCACACGGAACCTTCACGGGGATGGAGGGTGTGGTTATGCAGATTCAAAACGCGTTGCGCACAGCTTGAACACATGCACACCGCAGAACTGTCGTCGACAGAGCATCCAGAGTTTCTGGAAATGTCTTCCCTGCGGCAATCTTTTGCTACGTCTCCACAGTGGGTGTCGGTTGTAGGCCTTGGTGCGGCCCAAGTGGCAAACCATTTCTGATCATCTCTTCTCGGCCAAATGGCTCAAGATCAAGCGTAGTGTCTGTTCTTATTAGTTTAATATCTGTTACGTCCCCTATTTGGGGACCATATATTAAATGGATTTTTGGAACAGGGAGCTGGAAATGGAGCTTGCTTTGTCACACGGAACCTTCACGGGGATGGAGGGTGTGGTTATGCAGATTCAAAACGCGTTGCGCACAGCTTGAACACATGCACACCGCAGAACTGTCATCGACAGAGCATCCAGAGTTTCTGGAAATGTCTTCCCTGCGGCAATCTTTTGCTACGTCTCCACAGTGGGTGTCGGTTGTAGGCCTTGGTGCGGCCCAAGTGGCAAACCATTTCTGATCATCTCTTCTCGGCCAAATGGCTCAAGATCAAGCGTAGTGTCTGTTCTTATTAGTTTAATATCTGATACGTCCCCTATTTGGGGACCATATATTAAATGGATTTTTGGAACAGGGAGCTGGAAATGGAGCTTGCTTTGTCACACGGAACCTTCACGGGGATGGAGGGTGTGGTTATGCAGATTCAAAACGCGTTGCGCACAGCTTGAACACATGCACACCGCAGAACTGTCGTCGACAGAGCATCCAGAGTTTCTGGAAATGTCTTCCCTGCGGCAATCTTTTGCTACGTCTCCACAGTGGGTGTCGGTTGTAGGCCTTGGTGCGGCCCAAGTGGCAAACCATTTCTGATCATCTCTTCTCGGCCAAATGGCTCAAGATCAAGCGTAGTGTCTGTTCTTATTAGTTTAATATCTGTTACGTCCCCTATTTGGGGACCATATATTAAATGGATTTTTGGAACAGGGAGCTGGAAATGGAGCTTGCTTTGTCACACGGAACCTTCACGGGGATGGAGGGTGTGGTTATGCAGATTCAAAACGCGTTGCGCACAGCTTGAACACATGCACACCGCAGAACTGTCATCGACAGAGCATCCAGAGTTTCTGGAAATGTCTTCCCTGCGGCAATCTTTTGCTACGTCTTAACAGTGGGTGTCGGTTGTAGGCCTTGGTGCGGCCCAAGTGGCAAACCATTTCTGATCATCTCTTCTCGGCCAAATGGATCAAGATCAAGCGTAGTGTCTGTTATTAGTTTAATATCTGATACGTCCCGTATTTGGGGACCATATATTACATGGATTTTTGGAACAGGGAGCTGGAAATGGAGCTTGCTTTGTCACACGGAACCTTCACGAGGATGGAGGGTGTGGTTATGCAGATTCAAAACGCGTTGCGCACAGCTTGAACACATGCACACCGCAGAACTGTCATCGACAGAGCATCCAGAGTTTCTGGAAATGTCTTCCCTGCGGCAATCTTTTGCTACATCTCCACAGTGGGTGTCGGTTGTAGGCCTTGGTGCGGCCCAAGTGGCAAACCATTTCTGATCATCTCTTCTCGGCGAAATGGCTCAAGATCAAGCGTAGTGTCTGTTCTTATTAGTTTAATATCTGATACGTCCCCTATTTGGGGACCATATATTAAATGGATTTTTGGAACAGGGAGCTGGAAATGGAGCTTGCTTTGTCACACGGAACCTTCACGGGGATGGAGGGTGTGGTTATGCAGATTCAAAACGCGTTGCGCACAGCTTGAACACATGCACACCGCAGAACTGTCATCGACAGAGCATCCAGAGTTTCTGGAAATGTCTTCCCTGCGGCAATCTTTTGCTACGTCTTAACAGTGGGTGTCGGTTGTAGGCCTTGGTGCGGCCCAAGTGGCAAACCATTTCTGATCATCTCTTCTCGGCCAAATGGATCAAGATCAAGCGTAGTGTCTGTTATTAGTTTAATATCTGATACGTCCCGTATTTGGGGACCATATATTACATGGATTTTTGGAACAGGGAGCTGGAAATGGAGCTTGCTTTGTCACACGGAACCTTCACGAGGATGGAGGGTGTGGTTATGCAGATTCAAAACGCGTTGCGCACAGCTTGAACACATGCACACCGCAGAACTGTCATCGACAGAGCATCCAGAGTTTCTGGAAATGTCTTCCCTGCGGCAATCTTTTGCTACATCTCCACAGTGGGTGTCGGTTGTAGGCCTTGGTGCGGCCCAAGTGGCAAACCATTTCTGATCATCTCTTCTCGGCGAAATGGCTCAAGATCAAGCGTAGTGTCTGTTCTTATTAGTTTAATATCTGATACGTCCCCTATTTGGGGACCATATATTAAATGGATTTTTGGAACAGGGAGCTGGAAATGGAGCTTGCTTTGTCACACGGAACCTTCACGGGGATGGAGGGTGTGGTTATGCAGATTCAAAACGCGTTGCGCACAGCTTGAACACATGCACACCGCAGAACTGTCATCGACAGAGCATCCAGAGTTTCTGGAAATGTCTTCCCTGCGGCAATCTTTTGCTACGTCTCCACAGTGGGTGTCGGTTGTAGGCCTTGGTGCGGCCCAAGTGGCAAATCATTTCTGATCATCTCTTCTCGGCCAAATGACTCAAGATCAAGCGTAGTGTCTGTTCTTATTAGTTTAATATCTGATACGTCCCCTATTTGGGGACCATATATTAAATATATTTTTGGAACAGGGAGCTGGAAATGGAGCTTGCTTTGTCGCACGGAACCATCACGGGGGTGGAGGGTGTGGTTATGCAGATTCAAAACGCGTTTCGCACAGCTTGAACACATGCACACCGCAGAACTGTCATCGACAGATCATCCAGAGTTTCTGGAAATGTCTTCCCTGCGGCAATCTTTTGCTACGTCTCCACAGTGGGTGTCGGTTGTAGGCCTTGGTGCGGCCCAAGTGGCAAACCATTTCTGATCATCTCTTCTCGGCCAAATGGCTCAAGATCAAGTGTAGTGTCTGTTCTTATTAGTTTAATATCTGATACGTCCCCTATTTGGGGACCATATATTAAATGGATTTTTGGAACAGGGAGCTGGAAATGGAGCTTGCTTTGTCGCACGGAACCTTCACGGGGATGGAGGGTGTGGTTATGCAGATTCAAAATGCGTTGCGCACAGCTTGAACACATGCACACCGCAGAACTGTCATCGATAGAGCATCCAGAGTTTCTGGAAATGTCTTCCCTGCGGCAATCTTTTGCTACGTCTCACAGTGGATGTCGGTTGTAGGCCTTGGTGCGGCCCAAGTGGCAAACCATTTCTGATCATCTCTTCTCGGCCAAATGGCTCAAGATCAAGCGTAGTGTCTGTTCTTATTAGTTTAATATCTGATACGTCCCCTATTTGGGGACCATATATTAAATGGATTTTTGGAACAGGGAGCTGGAAATGGAGCTTGCTTTGTCGCACGGAACCTTCACGGGGATGGAGGGTGTGGTTATGCAGATTCAAAACGCATTGCGCACAGCTTGAACACATGCACACCGCAGAACTGTCATCGATAGAGCATCCAGAGTTTCTGGAAATGTCTTCCCTGCGGCAATCTTTTGCTACGTCTCACAGTGGATGTCGGTTGTAGGCCTTGGTGCGGCCCAAGTGGCAAACCATTTCTGATCATCTCTTCTCGGCCAAATGGCTCAAGATCAAGCGTAGTGTCTGTTCTTATTAGTTTAATATCTGATACGTCCCCTATTTGGGGACCATATATTAAATGGATTTTTGGAACAGGGAGCTGGAAATGGAGCTTGCTTTGTCACACGGAACCTTCACGGGGATGGAGGGTGTGGTTATGCAGATTCAAAACGCGTTGCGCACAGCTTGAACACATGCACACCGCAGAACTGTCATCGACAGAGCATCCAGAGTTTCTGGAAATGTCTTCCCTGCGGCAATCTTTTGCTACGTCTCCACAGTTGGTGTCGGTTGTAGGCCTTGGTGCGGCCCAAGTGGCAAACCATTTCTGATCATCTCTTCTCGGCCAAATGGCTCAAGATCAAGCGTAGTGTCTTTTCCTATTAGTTTAATATCTGATACGTCCCCTATTTGGGGACCATATATTAAATGGATTTTTGGAACAGGGAGCTGGAAATGGAGCTTGCTTTGTCACACGGAACCTTCACGGGGATGGAGGGTGTGGTTATGCAGATTCAAAATGCGTTGCGCACAGCTTGAACACATGCACACCGCAGAACTGTCATCGACAGAGCATCCAGAGTTTCTGGAAATGTCTTCCCTGCGGCAATCTTTTGCTACGTCTCCACAGTGGGTGTCGGTTGTAGGCCTTGGTGCGGCCCAAGTGGCAAACCATTTCTGATCATCTCTTCTCGGCCAAATGGCTCAAGATCAAGCGTAGTGTCTGTTCTTATTAGTTTAATATCTGATACGTCCCCTATTTGGGGACCATATATTAAATGGATTTTTGGAACAGGGAGCTGGAAATGGAGCTTGCTTTGTCACACGGAACCTTCACGGGGATGGAGGGTGTGGTTATGCAGATTCAAAACGCGTTGCGCACAGCTTGAACACATGCACACCGCAGAACTGTCGTCGACAGAGCATCCAGAGTTTCTGGAAATGTCTTCCCTGCGGCAATCTTTTGCTACGTCTCCACAGTGGGTGTCGGTTGTAGGCCTTGGTGCGGCCCAAGTGGCAAACCATTTCTGATCATCTCTTCTCGGCCAAATGGCTCAAGATCAAGCGTAGTGTCTGTTCTTATTAGTTTAATATCTGTTACGTCCCCTATTTGGGGACCATATATTAAATGGATTTTTGGAACAGGGAGCTGGAAATGGAGCTTGCTTTGTCACACGGAACCTTCACGGGGATGGAGGGTGTGGTTATGCAGATTCAAAACGCGTTGCGCACAGCTTGAACACATGCACACCGCAGAACTGTCATCGACAGAGCATCCAGAGTTTCTGGAAATGTCTTCCCTGCGGCAATCTTTTGCTACGTCTCCACAGTGGGTGTCGGTTGTAGGCCTTGGTGCGGCCCAAGTGGCAAACCATTTCTGATCATCTCTTCTCGGCCAAATGGCTCAAGATCAAGCGTAGTGTCTGTTCTTATTAGTTTAATATCTGATACGTCCCCTATTTGGGGACCATATATTAAATGGATTTTTGGAACAGGGAGCTGGAAATGGAGCTTGCTTTGTCACACGGAACCTTCACGGGGATGGAGGGTGTGGTTATGCAGATTCAAAACGCGTTGCGCACAGCTTGAACACATGCACACCGCAGAACTGTCGTCGACAGAGCATCCAGAGTTTCTGGAAATGTCTTCCCTGCGGCAATCTTTTGCTACGTCTCCACAGTGGGTGTCGGTTGTAGGCCTTGGTGCGGCCCAAGTGGCAAACCATTTCTGATCATCTCTTCTCGGCCAAATGGCTCAAGATCAAGCGTAGTGTCTGTTCTTATTAGTTTAATATCTGTTACGTCCCCTATTTGGGGACCATATATTAAATGGATTTTTGGAACAGGGAGCTGGAAATGGAGCTTGCTTTGTCACACGGAACCTTCACGGGGATGGAGGGTGTGGTTATGCAGATTCAAAACGCGTTGCGCACAGCTTGAACACATGCACACCGCAGAACTGTCATCGACAGAGCATCCAGAGTTTCTGGAAATGTCTTCCCTGCGGCAATCTTTTGCTACGTCTTAACAGTGGGTGTCGGTTGTAGGCCTTGGTGCGGCCCAAGTGGCAAACCATTTCTGATCATCTCTTCTCGGCCAAATGGATCAAGATCAAGCGTAGTGTCTGTTATTAGTTTAATATCTGATACGTCCCGTATTTGGGGACCATATATTACATGGATTTTTGGAACAGGGAGCTGGAAATGGAGCTTGCTTTGTCACACGGAACCTTCACGAGGATGGAGGGTGTGGTTATGCAGATTCAAAACGCGTTGCGCACAGCTTGAACACATGCACACCGCAGAACTGTCATCGACAGAGCATCCAGAGTTTCTGGAAATGTCTTCCCTGCGGCAATCTTTTGCTACATCTCCACAGTGGGTGTCGGTTGTAGGCCTTGGTGCGGCCCAAGTGGCAAACCATTTCTGATCATCTCTTCTCGGCGAAATGGCTCAAGATCAAGCGTAGTGTCTGTTCTTATTAGTTTAATATCTGATACGTCCCCTATTTGGGGACCATATATTAAATGGATTTTTGGAACAGGGAGCTGGAAATGGAGCTTGCTTTGTCACACGGAACCTTCACGGGGATGGAGGGTGTGGTTATGCAGATTCAAAACGCGTTGCGCACAGCTTGAACACATGCACACCGCAGAACTGTCATCGACAGAGCATCCAGAGTTTCTGGAAATGTCTTCCCTGCGGCAATCTTTTGCTACGTCTTAACAGTGGGTGTCGGTTGTAGGCCTTGGTGCGGCCCAAGTGGCAAACCATTTCTGATCATCTCTTCTCGGCCAAATGGATCAAGATCAAGCGTAGTGTCTGTTATTAGTTTAATATCTGATACGTCCCGTATTTGGGGACCATATATTACATGGATTTTTGGAACAGGGAGCTGGAAATGGAGCTTGCTTTGTCACACGGAACCTTCACGAGGATGGAGGGTGTGGTTATGCAGATTCAAAACGCGTTGCGCACAGCTTGAACACATGCACACCGCAGAACTGTCATCGACAGAGCATCCAGAGTTTCTGGAAATGTCTTCCCTGCGGCAATCTTTTGCTACATCTCCACAGTGGGTGTCGGTTGTAGGCCTTGGTGCGGCCCAAGTGGCAAACCATTTCTGATCATCTCTTCTCGGCGAAATGGCTCAAGATCAAGCGTAGTGTCTGTTCTTATTAGTTTAATATCTGATACGTCCCCTATTTGGGGACCATATATTAAATGGATTTTTGGAACAGGGAGCTGGAAATGGAGCTTGCTTTGTCACACGGAACCTTCACGGGGATGGAGGGTGTGGTTATGCAGATTCAAAACGCGTTGCGCACAGCTTGAACACATGCACACCGCAGAACTGTCATCGACAGAGCATCCAGAGTTTCTGGAAATGTCTTCCCTGCGGCAATCTTTTGCTACGTCTCCACAGTGGGTGTCGGTTGTAGGCCTTGGTGCGGCCCAAGTGGCAAATCATTTCTGATCATCTCTTCTCGGCCAAATGACTCAAGATCAAGCGTAGTGTCTGTTCTTATTAGTTTAATATCTGATACGTCCCCTATTTGGGGACCATATATTAAATATATTTTTGGAACAGGGAGCTGGAAATGGAGCTTGCTTTGTCGCACGGAACCATCACGGGGGTGGAGGGTGTGGTTATGCAGATTCAAAACGCGTTTCGCACAGCTTGAACACATGCACACCGCAGAACTGTCATCGACAGATCATCCAGAGTTTCTGGAAATGTCTTCCCTGCGGCAATCTTTTGCTACGTCTCCACAGTGGGTGTCGGTTGTAGGCCTTGGTGCGGCCCAAGTGGCAAACCATTTCTGATCATCTCTTCTCGGCCAAATGGCTCAAGATCAAGTGTAGTGTCTGTTCTTATTAGTTTAATATCTGATACGTCCCCTATTTGGGGACCATATATTAAATGGATTTTTGGAACAGGGAGCTGGAAATGGAGCTTGCTTTGTCGCACGGAACCTTCACGGGGATGGAGGGTGTGGTTATGCAGATTCAAAATGCGTTGCGCACAGCTTGAACACATGCACACCGCAGAACTGTCATCGATAGAGCATCCAGAGTTTCTGGAAATGTCTTCCCTGCGGCAATCTTTTGCTACGTCTCACAGTGGATGTCGGTTGTAGGCCTTGGTGCGGCCCAAGTGGCAAACCATTTCTGATCATCTCTTCTCGGCCAAATGGCTCAAGATCAAGCGTAGTGTCTGTTCTTATTAGTTTAATATCTGATACGTCCCCTATTTGGGGACCATATATTAAATGGATTTTTGGAACAGGGAGCTGGAAATGGAGCTTGCTTTGTCACACGGAACCTTCACGGGGATGGAGGGTGTGGTTATGCAGATTCAAAACGCGTTGCGCACAGCTTGAACACATGCACACCGCAGAACTGTCATCGACAGAGCATCCAGAGTTTCTGGAAATGTCTTCCCTGCGGCAATCTTTTGCTACGTCTCCACAGTGGGTGTCGGTTGCAGGCCTTGGTGCGGCCCAAGTGGCAAACCATTTCTGATCATCTCTTCTCGGCCAAATGGCTCAAGATCAAGCGTAGTGTCTGTTCTTATTAGTTTAATATCTGATACGTCCCCTATTTGGGGACCATATATTAAATGGATTTTTGGAACAGGGAGCTGGAAATGGAGCTTGCTTTGTCACACGGAACCTTCACGGGGATGGAGGGTGTGGTTATGCAGATTCAAAACGCGTTGCGCACAGCTTGAACACATGCACACCGCAGAACTGTCATCGACAGAGCATCCAGAGTTTCTGGAAATGTCTTCCCTGCGGCAATCTTTTGCTACGTCTCCACAGTGGGTGTCGGTTGTAGGCCTTGGTGCGGCCCAAGTGGCAAATCATTTCTGATCATCTCTTCTCGGCCAAATGGCTCAAGATCAAGCGTAGTGTCTGTTCTTATTAGTTTAATATCTGATACGTCCCCTATTTGGGGACCATATATTAAATGGATTTTTGGAACAGGGAGCTGGAAATGGAGCTTGCTTTGTCGCACGGAACCATCACGGGGGTGGAGGGTGTGGTTATGCAGATTCAAAACGCGTTTCACACAGCTTGAACACATGCACACCGCAGAACTGTCATCGACAGATCATCCAGAGTTTCTGGAAATGTCTTCCCTGCGGCAATCTTTTGCTACGTCTCCACAGTGGGTGTCGGTTGTAGGCCTTGGTGCGGCCCAAGTGGCAAACCATTTCTGATCATCTCTTCTTGGCCAAATGGCTCAAGATCAAGCGTAGTGTCTGTTCTTATTAGTTTAATATCTGATACGTCCCCTATTTGGGGACCATATATTAAATGGATTTTTGGAACAGGGAGCTGGAAATGGAGCTTGCTTTGTCACACGGAACCTTCACGGGGATGGAGGGTGTGGTTATGCAGATTCAAAACGCGTTGCGCACAGCTTGAACACATGCACACCGCAGAACTGTCATCGACAGAGCATCCAGAGTTTCTGGAAATGTCTTCCCTGCGGCAATCTTTTGCTACGTCTCCACAGTGGGTGTCGGTTGTAGGCCTTGGTGCGGCCCAAGTGGCAAACCATTTCTGATCAACTCTTCTCGGCCAAATGGCTCAAGATCAAGTGTAGTGTCTGTCCTTATTAGTTTAATATCTGATACGTCCCCTATTTGGGGACCATATATTAAATGGATTTTTGGAACAGGGAGCTGGAAATGGAGCTTGCTTTGTCGCACGGAACCTTCACGGGGATGGAGGGTGTGGTTATGCAGATTCAAAACGCGTTGCGCAGAGCTTGAACACATGCACACCGCAGAACTGTCATCGACAGAGCATCCAGAGTTTCTGGAAATGTCTTCCCTGTGGCAATCTTTTGCTACGTCTCCACAGTGGGTGTCGGTTGTAGGCCTTGGTGCGGCCCAAGTGGCAAACCATTTCTGATCATCTCTTCTCGGCCAAATGGCTCAAGATCAAGCGTAGTGTCTGTTCTTATTAGTTTAATATCTGATACGTCCCCTATTTGGGGACCATATATTAAATGGATTTTTGGAACAGGGAGCTGGAAATGGAGCTTGCTTTGTCACACGGAACCTTCACGGGGATGGAGGGTGTGGTTATGCAGATTCAAAACGCGTTGCGCACAGCTTGAACACATGCACACCGCAGAACTGTCATCGACAGAGCATCCAGAGTTTCTGGAAATGTCTTCCCTGCGGCAATCTTTTGCTACGTCTCCACAGTGGGTGTCGGTTGTAGGCCTTGGTGCGGCCCAAGTGGCAAACCATTTCTGATCATCTCTTCTCGGCCAAATGGCTCAAGATCAAGCGTAGTGTCTGTTCATATTAGTTTAATATCTGTTACGTCCCCTATTTGGGGACCATATATTAAATGGATTTTTGGAACAGGGAGCTGGAAATGGAGCTTGCTTTGTCACACGGAACCTTCACGGGGATGGAGGGTGTGGTTATGCAGATTCAAAACGCGTTGCGCACAGCTTGAACACATGCACACCGCAGAACTGTCATCAACAGAGCATCCAGAGTTTCTGGAAATGTCTTCCCTGCGGCAATCTTTTGCTACGTCTTAACAGTGGGTGTCGGTTGTAGGCCTTGGTGCGGCCCAAGTGGCAAACCATTTCTGATCATCTCTTCTCGGCCAAATGGATCAAGATCAAGCGTAGTGTCTGTTCTTATTAGTTTAATATCTGATACGTCCCCTATTTGGGGACCATATATTAAATGGATTTTTGGAACAGGGAGCTGGAAATGGAGCTTGCTTTGTCACACTGAACCTTCACGGGGATGGAGGGTGTGGTTATGCAGATTCAAAACGCGTTGCGCACAGCTTGAACACATGCACACCGCAGAACTGTCATCAACAGAGCATCCAGAGTTTCTGGAAATGTCTTCCCTGCGGCAATCTTTTGCTACGTCTCCACAGTGGGTGTCGGTTGTAGGCCTTGGTGCGGCCCAAGTGGCAAACCATTTCTGATCATCTCTTCTCGGCCAAATGGCTCAAGATCAAGCGTAGTGTCTGTTCTTATTAGTTTAATATCTGATACGTCCCCTATTTGGGGACCATATATTAAATGGATTTTTGGAACAGGGAGCTGGAAATGGAGCTTGCTTTGTCGCACGGAACCTTCACGGGGGTGGAGGGTGTGGTTATGCAGATTCAAAATGCGTTTCGCACAGCTTGAACACATGCACACCGCAGAACTGTCATCGACAGATCATCCAGAGTTTCTGGAAATGTCTTCCCTGCGGCAATCTTTTGCTACGTCTCCACAGTGGGTGTCGGTTGTAGGCCTTGGTGCGGCCCAAGTGGCAAACCATTTCTGATCATCTCTTCTCGGCCAAATGGCTCAAGATCAAGCGTAGTGTCTGTTCTTATTAGTTTAATATCTGATACGTCCCCTATTTGGGGACCATATATTAAATGGATTTTTGGAACAGGGAGCTGGAAATGGAGCTTGCTTTGTCACACGGAACCTTCACGGGGATGGAGGGTGTGGTTATGCAGATTCAAAACGCGTTGCGCACAGCTTGAACACATGCACACCGCAGAACTGTCATCAACAGAGCATCCAGAGTTTCTGGAAATGTCTTCCCTGCGGCAATCTTTTGCTACGTCTCCACAGTGGGTGTCGGTTGTAGGCCTTGGTGCGGCCCAAGTGGCAAACCATTTCTGATCAACTCTTCTCGGCCAAATGGCTCAAGATCAAGTGTAGTGTCTGTTCTTATTAGTTTAATATCTGATACGTCCCCTATTTGGGGACCATATATTAAATGGATTTTTGGAACAGGGAGCTGGAAATGGAGCTTGCTTTGTCACACGGAACCTTCACGGGGATGGAGGGTGTGGTTATGCAGATTCAAAACGCGTTGCGCACAGCTTGAACACATGCACACCGCAGAACTGTCATCGACAGATCATCCAGAGTTTCTGGAAATGTCTTCCCTGCGGTAATCTTTTGCTACGTCTCCACAGTGGGTGTCGGTTGTAGGCCTTGGTGCGGCCCAAGTGGCAAACCATTTCTGATCATCTCTTCTCGGCCAAATGGCTCAAGATCAAGCGTAGTGTCTGTTCTTATTAGTTTAATATCTGATACGTCCCCTATTTGGGGACCATATATTAAATGGATTTTTGGAACAGGGAGCTGGAAATGGAGCTTGCTTTGTCACACGGAACCTTCACGGGGATGGAGGGTGTGGTTATGCAGATTCAAAACGCGTTGCGCACAGCTTGAACACATGCACACCGCAGAACTGTCATCGACAGAGCATCCAGAGTTTCTGGAAATGTCTTCCCTGCGGCAATCTTTTGCTACGTCTCCACAGTGGGTGTCGGTTGTAGGCCTTGGTGCGGCCCAAGTGGCAAACCATTTCTGATCATCTCTTCTCGGCCAAATGGCTCAAGATCAAGCGTAGTGTCTGTTCTTATTAGTTTAATATCTGATACGTCCCCTATTTGGGGACCATATATTAAATGGATTTTTGGAACAGGGAGCTGGAAATGGAGCTTGCTTTGTCACACGGAACCTTCACGGGGATGGAGGGTGTGGTTATGCAGATTCAAAACGCGTTGCGCACAGCTTGAACACATGCACACCGCAGAACTGTCATCGACAGAGCATCCAGAGTTTCTGGAAATGTCTTCCCTGCGGCAATCTTTTGCTACGTCTCCACAGTGGGTGTCGGTTGTAGGCCTTGGTGCGGCCCAAGTGGCAAATCATTTCTGATCATCTCTTCTCGGCCAAATGGCTCAAGATCAAGCGTAGTGTCTGTTCTTATTAGTTTAATATCTGATACGTCCCCTATTTGGGGACCATATATTAAATGGATTTTTGGAACAGGGAGCTGGAAATGGAGCTTGCTTTGTCGCACGGAACCATCACGGGGGTGGAGGGTGTGGTTATGCAGATTCAAAACGCGTTTCACACAGCTTGAACACATGCACACCGCAGAACTGTCATCGACAGATCATCCAGAGTTTCTGGAAATGTCTTCCCTGCGGCAATCTTTTGCTACGTCTCCACAGTGGGTGTCGGTTGTAGGCCTTGGTGCGGCCCAAGTGGCAAACCATTTCTGATCATCTCTTCTTGGCCAAATGGCTCAAGATCAAGCGTAGTGTCTGTTCTTATTAGTTTAATATCTGATACGTCCCCTATTTGGGGACCATATATTAAATGGATTTTTGGAACAGGGAGCTGGAAATGGAGCTTGCTTTGTCACACGGAACCTTCACGGGGATGGAGGGTGTGGTTATGCAGATTCAAAACGCGTTGCGCACAGCTTGAACACATGCACACCGCAGAACTGTCATCGACAGAGCATCCAGAGTTTCTGGAAATGTCTTCCCTGCGGCAATCTTTTGCTATGTCTCCACAGTGGGTGTCGGTTGTAGGCCTTGGTGCGGCCCAAGTGGCAAACCATTTCTGATCATCTCTTCTCGGCCAAATGGCTCAAGATCAAGCGTAGTGTCTGTTCTTATTAGTTTAATATCTGATACGTCCCCTATTTGGGGACCATATATTAAATGGATTTTTGGAACAGGGAGCTGGAAATGGAGCTTGCTTTGTCACACGGAACCTTCACGGGGATGGAGGGTGTGGTTATGCAGATTCAAAACGCGTTGCGCACAGCTTGAACACATGCACACCGCAGAACTGTCATCGACAGAGCATCCAGAGTTTCTGGAAATGTCTTCCCTGCGGCAATCTTTTGCTACGTCTCCACAGTGGGTGTCGGTTGTAGGCCTTGGTGCGGCCCAAGTGGCAAACCATTTCTGATCATCTCTTCTCGGCCAAATGGCTCAAGATCAAGCGTAGTGTCTGTTCTTATTAGTTTAATATCTGTTACGTCCCCTATTTGGGGACCATATATTAAATGGATTTTTGGAACAGGGAGCTGGAAATGGAGCTTGCTTTGTCACACGGAACCTTCACGGGGATGGAGGGTGTGGTTATGCAGATTCAAAATGCGTTGCGCACAGCTTGAACACATGCACACCGCAGAACTGTCATCAACAGAGCATCCAGAGTTTCTGGAAATGTCTTCCCTGCGGCAATCTTTTGCTACGTCTTAACAGTGGGTGTCGGTTGTAGGCCTTGGTGCGGCCCAAGTGGCAAACCATTTCTGATCATCTCTTCTCGGCCAAATGGATCAATATCAAGCGTAGTGTCTGTTCTTATTAGTTTAATATCTGATACGTCCCCTATTTGGGGACCATATATTAAATGGATTTTTGGAACAGGGAGCTGGAAATGGAGCTTGCTTTGTCACACTGAACCTTCACGGGGATGGAGGGTGTGGTTATGCAGATTCAAAACGCGTTGCGCACAGCTTGAACACATGCACACCGCAGAACTGTCATCAACAGAGCATCCAGAGTTTCTGGAAATGTCTTCCCTGCGGCAATCTTTTGCTACGTCTCCACAGTGGGTGTCGGTTGTAGGCCTTGGTGCGGCCCAAGTGGCAAACCATTTCTGATCATCTCTTCTCGGCCAAATGGCTCAAGATCAAGCGTAGTGTCTGTTCTTATTAGTTTAATATCTGATACGTCCCCTATTTGGGGACCATATATTAAATGGATTTTTGGAACAGGGAGCTGGAAATGGAGCTTGCTTTGTCGCACGGAACCTTCACGGGGGTGGAGGGTGTGGTTATGCAGATTCAAAATGCGTTTCGCACAGCTTGAACACATGCACACCGCAGAACTGTCATCGACAGATCATCCAGAGTTTCTGGAAATGTCTTCCCTGCGGCAATCTTTTGCTACGTCTCCACAGTGGGTGTCGGTTGTAGGCCTTGGTGCGGCCCAAGTGGCAAACCATTTCTGATCATCTCTTCTCGGCCAAATGGCTCAAGATCAAGCGTAGTGTCTGTTCTTATTAGTTTAATATCTGATACGTCCCCTATTTGGGGACCATATATTAAATGGATTTTTGGAACAGGGAGCTGGAAATGGAGCTTGCTTTGTCACACGGAACCTTCACGGGGATGGAGGGTGTGGTTATGCAGATTCAAAACGCGTTGCGCACAGCTTGAACACATGCACACCGCAGAACTGTCATCAACAGAGCATCCAGAGTTTCTGGAAATGTCTTCCCTGCGGCAATCTTTTGCTACGTCTCCACAGTGGGTGTCGGTTGTAGGCCTTGGTGCGGCCCAAGTGGCAAACCATTTCTGATCAACTCTTCTCGGCCAAATGGCTCAAGATCAAGTGTAGTGTCTGTTCTTATTAGTTTAATATCTGATACGTCCCCTATTTGGGGACCATATATTAAATGGATTTTTGGAACAGGGAGCTGGAAATGGAGCTTGCTTTGTCGCACGGAACCTTCACGGGGATGGAGGGTGTGGTTATGCAGATTCAAAACGCGTTGCGCACAGCTTGAACACATGCACACCGCAGAACTGTCATCGATAGAGCATCCATAGTTTCTGGAAATGTCTTCCCTGCGGCAATCTTTTGCTACGTCTCACAGTGGATGTCGGTTGTAGGCCTTGGTGCGGCCCAAGTGGCAAACCATTTCTGATCATCTCTTCTCGGCCAAATGGCTCAAGATCAAGCGTAGTGTCTGTTCTTATTAGTTTAATATCTGATACGTCCCCTATTTGGGGACCATATATTAAATGGATTTTTGGAACAGGGAGCTGGAAATGGAGCTTGCTTTGTCACACGGAACCTTCACGGGGATGGAGGGTGTGGTTATGCAGATTCAAAACGCGTTGCGCACAGCTTGAACACATGCACACCGCAGAACTGTCATCGATAGAGCATCCATAGTTTCTGGAAATGTCTTCCCTGCGGCAATCTTTTGCTACGTCTCACAGTGGATGTCGGTTGTAGGCCTTGGTGCGGCCCAAGTGGCAAACCATTTCTGATCATCTCTTCTCGGCCAAATGGCTCAAGATCAAGCGTAGTGTCTGTTCTTATTAGTTTAATATCTGATACGTCTCCTATTTGGGGACCATATATTAAATGGATTTTTGGAACAGGGAGCTGGAAATGGAGCTTGCTTTGTCACACGGAACCTTCACGGGGATGGAGGGTGTGGTTATGCAGATTCAAAACGCGTTGCGCACAGCTTGAACACATGCACACCGCAGAACTGTCATCGACAGAGCATCCAGAGTTTCTGGAAATGTCTTCCCTGCGGCAATCTTTTGCTACGTCTCCACAGTTGGTGTCGGTTGTAGGCCTTGGTGCGGCCCAAGTGGCAAACCATTTCTGATCATCTCTTCTCGGCCAAATGGCTCAAGATCAAGCGTAGTGTCTGTTCTTATTAGTTTAATATCTGATACGTCCCCTATTTGGGGACCATATATTAAATGGATTTTTGGAACAGGGAGCTGGAAATGGAGCTTGCTTTGTCACACGGAACCTTCACGGGGATGGAGGGTGTGGTTATGCAGATTCAAAACGCGTTGCGCACAGCTTGAACACATGCACACCGCAGAACTGTCGTCGACAGAGCATCCAGAGTTTCTGGAAATGTCTTCCCTGCGGCAATCTTTTGCTACGTCTCCACAGTGGGTGTCGGTTGTAGGCCTTGGTGCGGCCCAAGTGGCAAACCATTTCTGATCATCTCTTCTCGGCCAAATGGCTCAAGATCAAGCGTAGTGTCTGTTCTTATTAGTTTAATATCTGATACGTCCCCTATTTGGGGACCATATATTAATTGGATTTTTGGAACAGGGAGCTGGAAATGGAGCTTGCTTTGTCACACGGAACCTTCACGGGGATGGAGGGTGTGGTTATGCAGATTCAAAACGCGTTGCGCACAGCTTGAACACATGCACACCGCAGAACTGTCGTCGACAGAGCATCCAGAGTTTCTGGAAATGTCTTCCCTGCGGCAATCTTTTGCTACGTCTCCACAGTGGGTGTCGGTTGTAGGCCTTGGTGCGGCCCAAGTGGCAAACCATTTCTGATCATCTCTTCTCGGCCAAATGGCTCAAGATCAAGCGTAGTGTCTGTTCTTATTAGTTTAATATCTGTTACGTCCCCTATTTGGGGACCATATATTAAATGGATTTTTGGAACAGGGAGCTGGAAATGGAGCTTGCTTTGTCACACGGAACCTTCACGGGGATGGAGGGTGTGGTTATGCAGATTCAAAACGCGTTGCGCACAGCTTGAACACATGCACACCGCAGAACTGTCATCGACAGAGCATCCAGAGTTTCTGGAAATGTCTTCCCTGCGGCAATCTTTTGCTACGTCTCCACAGTGGGTGTCGGTTGTAGACCTTGGTGCGGCCCAAGTGGCAAATCATTTCTGATCATCTCTTCTCGGCCAAATGGCTCAAGATCAAGCGTAGTGTCTGTTCTTATTAGTTTAATATCTGATACGTCCCCTATTTGGGGACCATATATTAAATGGATTTTTGGAACAGGGAGCTGGAAATGGAGCTTGCTTTGTCGCACGGAACCATCACGGGGGTGGAGGGTGTGGTTATGCAGATTCAAAACGCGTTTCGCACAGCTTGAACACATGCACACCGCAGAACTGTCATCGACAGATCATCCAGAGTTTTTGGAAATGTCTTCCCTGCGGCAATCTTTTGCTACGTCTCCACAGTGGGTGTCGGTTGTAGGCCTTGGTGCGGCCCAAGTGGCAAACCATTTCTGATCATCTCTTCTCGGCCAAATGGCTCAAGATCAAGTGTAGTGTCTGTTCTTATTAGTTTAATATCTGATACGTCCCCTATTTGGGGACCATATATTAAATGGATTTTTGGAACAGGGAGCTGGAAATGGAGCTTGCTTTGTCGCACGGAACCTTCACGGGGATGGAGGGTGTGGTTATGCAGATTCAAAACGCGTTGCGCACAGCTTGAACACATGCACACCGCAGAACTGTCATCGATAGAGCATCCAGAGTTTCTGGAAATGTCTTCCCTGCGGCAATCTTTTGCTACGTCTCCACAGTGGATGTCGGTTGTAGGCCTTGGTGCGGCCCAAGTGGCAAACCATTTCTGATCATCTCTTCTCGGCCAAATGGCTCAAGATCAAGCGTAGTGTCTGTTCTTATTAGTTTAATATCTGATACGTCCCCTATTTGGGGACCATATATTAAATGGATTTTTGGAACAGGGAGCTGGAAATGGAGCTTGCTTTGTCACACGGAACCTTCACGGGGATGGAGGGTGTGGTTATGCAGATTCAAAACGCGTTGCGCACAGCTTGAACACATGCACACCGCAGAACTGTCATCGACAGAGCATCCAGAGTTTCTGGAAATGTCTTCCCTGCGGCAATCTTTTGCTACGTCTCCACAGTGGGTGTCGGTTGTAGGCCTTGGTGCGGCCCAAGTGGCAAACCATTTCTGATCATCTCTTCTCGGCCAAATGGCTCAAGATCAAGCGTAGTGTCTGTTCTTATTAGTTTAATATCTGATACGTCCCCTATTTGGGGACCATATATTAAATGGATTTTTGGAACAGGGAGCTGGAAATGGAGCTTGCTTTGTCACACGGAACCTTCACGGGGGTGGAGGGTGTGGTTATGCAGATTCAAAACGCGTTGCGCACAGCTTGAACACATGCACACCGCAGAACTGTCATCGACAGAGCATCCAGAGTTTCTGGAAATGTCTTCCCTGCGGCAATCTTTTGCTACGTCTCCACAGTGGGTGTCGGTTGTAGGCCTTGGTGCGGCCCAAGTGGCAAATCATTTCTGATCATCTCTTCTCGGCCAAATGGCTCAAGATCAAGCGTAGTGTCTGTTCTTATTAGTTTAATATCTGATACGTCCCCTATTTGGGGACCATATATTAAATGGATTTTTGGAACAGGGAGCTGGAAATGGAGCTTGCTTTGTCGCACGGAACCATCACGGGGGTGGAGGGTGTGGTTATGCAGATTCAAAACGCGTTGCGCACAGCTTGAACACATGCACACCGCAGAACTGTCATCGACAGATCATCCAGAGTTTCTGGAAATGTCTTCCCTGCGGCAATCTTTTGCTACGTCTCCACAGTGGGTGTCGGTTGTAGGCCTTGGTGCGGCCCAAGTGGCAAACCATTTCTGATCAACTCTTCTCGGCCAAATGGCTCAAGATCAAGTGTAGTGTCTGTCCTTATTAGTTTAATATCTGATACGTCCCCTATTTGGGGACCATATATTAAATGGATTTTTGGAACAGGGAGCTGGAAATGGAGCTTGCTTTGTCGCACGGAACCTTCACGGGGATGGAGGGTGTGGTTATGCAGATTCAAAACGCGTTGCGCAGAGCTTGAACACATGCACACCGCAGAACTGTCATCGACAGAGCATCCAGAGTTTCTGGAAATGTCTTCCCTGCGGCAATCTTTTGCTACGTCTCCACAGTGGGTGTCGGTTGTAGGCCTTGGTGCGGCCCAAGTGGCAAACCATTTCTGATCATCTCTTCTCGGCCAAATGGCTCAAGATCAAGCGTAGTGTCTGTTCTTATTAGTTTAATATCTGATACGTCCCCTATTTGGGGACCATATATTAAATGGATTTTTGGAACAGGGAGCTGGAAATGGAGCTTGCTTTGTCACACGGAACCTTCACGGGGATGGAGGGTGTGGTTATGCAGATTCAAAACGCGTTGCGCACAGCTTGAACACATGCACACCGCAGAACTGTCATCGACAGAGCATCCAGAGTTTCTGGAAATGTCTTCCCTGCGGCAATCTTTTGCTACGTCTCCACAGTGGGTGTCGGTTGTAGGCCTTGGTGCGGCCCAAGTGTCAAACCATTTCTGATCATCTCTTCTCGGCCAAATGGCTCAAGATCAAGCGTAGTGTCTGTTCTTATTAGTTTAATATCTGTTACGTCCCCTATTTGGGGACCATATATTAAATGGATTTTTGGAACAGGGAGCTGGAAATGGAGCTTGCTTTGTCACACGGAACCTTCACGGGGATGGAGGGTGTGGTTATGCAGATTCAAAACGCGTTGCGCACAGCTTGAACACATGCACACCGCAGAACTGTCATCGACAGAGCATCCAGAGTTTCTGGAAATGTCTTCCCTGCGGCAATCTTTTGCTACGTCTTAACAGTGGGTGTCGGTTGTAGGCCTTGGTGCGGCCCAAGTGGCAAACCATTTCTGATCATCTCTTCTCGGCCAAATGGATCAAGATCAAGCGTAGTGTCTGTTATTAGTTTAATATCTGATACGTCCCGTATTTGGGGACCATATATTACATGGATTTTTGGAACAGGGAGCTGGAAATGGAGCTTGCTTTGTCACACGGAACCTTCACGGGGATGGAGGGTGTGGTTATGCAGATTCAAAACGCGTTGCGCACAGCTTGAACACATGCACACCGCAGAACTGTCATCGACAGAGCATCCAGAGTTTCTGGAAATGTCTTCCCTGCGGCAATCTTTTGCTACGTCTCCACAGTGGGTGTCGGTTGTAGGCCTTGGTGCGGCCCAAGTGGCAAACCATTTCTGATCATCTCTTCTCGGCCAAATGGCTCAAGATCAAGCGTAGTGTCTGTTCTTATTAGTTTAATATCTGATACGTCCCCTATTTGGGGACCATATATTAAATGGATTTTTGGAACAGGGAGCTGGAAATGGAGCTTGCTTTGTCACACGGAACCTTCACGGGGATGGAGGGTGTGGTTATGCAGATTCAAAACGCGTTGCGCACAGCTTGAACACATGCACACCGCAGAACTGTCATCGACAGAGCATCCAGAGTTTCTGGAAATGTCTTCCCTGCGGCAATCTTTTGCTACGTCTCCACAGTGGGTGTCGGTTGTAGACCTTGGTGCGGCCCAAGTGGCAAATCATTTCTGATCATCTCTTCTCGGCCAAATGGCTCAAGATCAAGCGTAGTGTCTGTTCTTATTAGTTTAATATCTGATACGTCCCCTATTTGGGGACCATATATTAAATGGATTTTTGGAACAGGGAGCTGGAAATGGAGCTTGCTTTGTCGCACGGAACCATCACGGGGGTGGAGGGTGTGGTTATGCAGATTCAAAACGCGTTTCGCACAGCTTGAACACATGCACACCGCAGAACTGTCATCGACAGATCATCCAGAGTTTTTGGAAATGTCTTCCCTGCGGCAATCTTTTGCTACGTCTCCACAGTGGGTGTCGGTTGTAGGCCTTGGTGCGGCCCAAGTGGCAAACCATTTCTGATCATCTCTTCTCGGCCAAATGGCTCAAGATCAAGTGTATTGTCTGTTCTTATTAGTTTAATATCTGATACGTCCCCTATTTGGGGACCATATATTAAATGGATTTTTGGAACAGGGAGCTGGAAATGGAGCTTGCTTTGTCGCACGGAACCTTCACGGGGATGGAGGGTGTGGTTATGCAGATTCAAAACGCGTTGCGCACAGCTTGAACACATGCACACCGCAGAACTGTCATCGATAGAGCATCCAGAGTTTCTGGAAATGTCTTCCCTGCGGCAATCTTTTGCTACGTCTCACAGTGGATGTCGGTTGTAGGCCTTGGTGCGGCCCAAGTGGCAAACCATTTCTGATCATCTCTTCTCGGCCAAATGGCTCAAGATCAAGCGTAGTGTCTGTTCTTATTAGTTTAATATCTGATACGTCCCCTATTTGGGGACCATATATTAAATGGATTTTTGGAACAGGGAGCTGGAAATGGAGCTTGCTTTGTCACACGGAACCTTCACGGGGATGGAGGGTGTGGTTATGCAGATTCAAAACGCGTTGCGCACAGCTTGAACACATGCACACCGCAGAACTGTCATCGACAGAGCATCCAGAGTTTCTGGAAATGTCTTCCCTGCGGCAATCTTTTGCTACGTCTCCACAGTGGGTGTCGGTTGTAGGCCTTGGTGCGGCCCAAGTGGCAAACCATTTCTGATCATCTCTTCTCGGCCAAATGGCTCAAGATCAAGCGTAGTGTCTGTTCTTATTAGTTTAATATCTGATACGTCCCCTATTTGGGGACCATATATTAAATGGATTTTTGGAACAGGGAGCTGGAAATGGAGCTTGCTTTGTCACACGGAACCTTCATGGGGATGGAGGGTGTGGTTATGCAGATTCAAAACGCGTTGCGCACAGCTTGAACACATGCACACCGCAGAACTGTCATCGACAGAGCATCCAGAGTTTCTGGAAATGTCTTCCCTGCGGCAATCTTTTGCTACGTCTCCACAGTGGGTGTCGGTTGTAGGCCTTGGTGCGGCCCAAGTGGCAAATCATTTCTGATCATCTCTTCTCGGCCAAATGGCTCAAGATCAAGCGTAGTGTCTGTTCTTATTAGTTTAATATCTGATACGTCCCCTATTTGGGGACCATATATTAAATGGATTTTTGGAACAGGGAGCTGGAAATGGAGCTTGCTTTGTCGCACGGAACCATCACGGGGGTGGAGGGTGTGGTTATGCAGATTCAAAACGCGTTTCACACAGCTTGAACACATGCACACCGCAGAACTGTCATCGACAGATCATCCAGAGTTTCTGGAAATGTCTTCCCTGCGGCAATCTTTTGCTACGTCTCACAGTGGATGTCGGTTGTAGGCCTTGGTGCGGCCCAAGTGGCAAACCATTTCTGATCATCTCTTCTTGGCCAAATGGCTCAAGATCAAGCGTAGTGTCTGTTCTTATTAGTTTAATATCTGATACGTCCCCTATTTGGGGACCATATATTAAATGGATTTTTGGAACAGGGAGCTGGAAATGGAGCTTGCTTTGTCACACGGAACCTTCATGGGGATGGAGGGTGTGGTTATGCAGATTCAAAACGCGTTGCGCACAGCTTGAACACATGCACACCGCAGAACTGTCATCGACAGAGCATCCAGAGTTTCTGGAAATGTCTTCCCTGCGGCAATCTTTTGCTACGTCTCCACAGTGGGTGTCGGTTGTAGGCCTTGGTGCGGCCCAAGTGGCAAACCATTTCTGATCAACTCTTCTCGGCCAAATGGCTCAAGATCAAGTGTAGTGTCTGTCCTTATTAGTTTAATATCTGATACGTCCCCTATTTGGGGACCATATATTAAATGGATTTTTGGAACAGGGAGCTGGAAATGGAGCTTGCTTTGTCGCACGGAACCTTCACGGGGATGGAGGGTGTGGTTATGCAGATTCAAAACGCGTTGCGCAGAGCTTGAACACATGCACACCGCAGAACTGTCATCGACAGAGCATCCAGAGTTTCTGGAAATGTCTTCCCTGCGGCAATCTTTTGCTACGTCTCCACAGTGGGTGTCGGTTGTAGGCCTTGGTGCGGCCCAAGTGGCAAACCATTTCTGATCATCTCTTCTCGGCCAAATGGCTCAAGATCAAGCGTAGTGTCTGTTCTTATTAGTTTAATATCTGATACGTCCCCTATTTGGGGACCATATATTAAATGGATTTTTGGAACAGGGAGCTGGAAATGGAGCTTGCTTTGTCACACGGAACCTTCACGGGGATGGAGGGTGTGGTTATGCAGATTCAAAACGCGTTGCGCACAGCTTGAACACATGCACACCGCAGAACTGTCATCGACAGAGCATCCAGAGTTTCTGGAAATGTCTTCCCTGCGGCAATCTTTTGCTACGTCTCCACAGTGGGTGTCGGTTGTAGGCCTTGGTGCGGCCCAAGTGTCAAACCATTTCTGATCATCTCTTCTCGGCCAAATGGCTCAAGATCAAGCGTAGTGTCTGTTCTTATTAGTTTAATATCTGTTACGTCCCCTATTTGGGGACCATATATTAAATGGATTTTTGGAACAGGGAGCTGGAAATGGAGCTTGCTTTGTCACACGGAACCTTCACGGGGATGGAGGGTGTGGTTATGCAGATTCAAAACGCGTTGCGCACAGCTTGAACACATGCACACCGCAGAACTGTCATCAACAGAGCATCCAGAGTTTCTGGAAATGTCTTCCCTGCGGCAATCTTTTGCTACGTCTTAACAGTGGGTGTCGGTTGTAGGCCTTGGTGCGGCCCAAGTGGCAAACCATTTCTGATCATCTCTTCTCGGCCAAATGGATCAAGATCAAGCGTAGTGTCTGTTCTTATTAGTTTAATATCTGATACGTCCCCTATTTGGGGACCATATATTAAATGGATTTTTGGAACAGGGAGCTGGAAATGGAGCTTGCTTTGTCGCACGGAACCTTCACGGGGATGGAGGGTGTGGTTATGCAGATTCAAAACGCGTTGCGCACAGCTTGAACACATGCACACCGCAGAACTGTCATCGATAGAGCATCCAGAGTTTCTGGAAATGTCTTCCCTGCGGCAATCTTTTGCTACGTCTCACAGTGGATGTCGGTTGTAGGCCTTGGTGCGGCCCAAGTGGCAAACCATTTCTGATCATCTCTTCTCGGCCAAATGGCTCAAGATCAAGCGTAGTGTCTGTTCTTATTAGTTTAATATCTGATACGTCCCCTATTTGGGGACCATATATTAAATGGATTTTTGGAACAGGGAGCTGGAAATGGAGCTTGCTTTGTCACACGGAACCTTCACGGGGATGGAGGGTGTGGTTATGCAGATTCAAAACGCGTTGCGCACAGCTTGAACACATGCACACCGCAGAACTGTCATCGACAGAGCATCCAGAGTTTCTGGAAATGTCTTCCCTGCGGCAATCTTTTGCTACGTCTCCACAGTGGGTGTCGGTTGTAGGCCTTGGTGCGGCCCAAGTGGCAAACCATTTCTGATCATCTCTTCTCGGCCAAATGGCTCAAGATCAAGCGTAGTGTCTGTTCTTATTAGTTTAATATCTGATACGTCCCCTATTTGGGGACCATATATTAAATGGATTTTTGGAACAGGGAGCTGGAAATGGAGCTTGCTTTGTCGCACGGAACCTTCACGGGGATGGAGGGTGTGGTTATGCAGATTCAAAACGCGTTGCGCACAGCTTGAACACATGCACACCGCAGAACTGTCATCGATAGAGCATCCAGAGTTTCTGGAAATGTCTTCCCTGCGGCAATCTTTTGCTACGTCTCACAGTGGATGTCGGTTGTAGGCCTTGGTGCGGCCCAAGTGGCAAACCATTTCTGATCATCTCTTCTCGGCCAAATGGCTCAAGATCAAGCGTAGTGTCTGTTCTTATTAGTTTAATATCTGATACGTCCCCTATTTGGGGACCATATATTAAATGGATTTTTGGAACAGGGAGCTGGAAATGGAGCTTGCTTTGTCACACGGAACCTTCACGGGGATGGAGGGTGTGGTTATGCAGATTCAAAACGCGTTGCGCACAGCTTGAACACATGCACACCGCAGAACTGTCATCGACAGAGCATCCAGAGTTTCTGGAAATGTCTTCCCTGCGGCAATCTTTTGCTACGTCTCCACAGTGGGTGTCGGTTGTAGGCCTTGGTGCGGCCCAAGTGGCAAACCATTTCTGATCATCTCTTCTCGGCCAAATGGCTCAAGATCAAGCGTAGTGTCTGTTCTTATTAGTTTAATATCTGATACGTCCCCTATTTGGGGACCATATATTAAATGGATTTTTGGAACAGGGAGCTGGAAATGGAGCTTGCTTTGTCACACGGAACCTTCATGGGGATGGAGGGTGTGGTTATGCAGATTCAAAACGCGTTGCGCACAGCTTGAACACATGCACACCGCAGAACTGTCATCGACAGAGCATCCAGAGTTTCTGGAAATGTCTTCCCTGCGGCAATCTTTTGCTACGTCTCCACAGTGGGTGTCGGTTGTAGGCCTTGGTGCGGCCCAAGTGGCAAATCATTTCTGATCATCTCTTCTCGGCCAAATGGCTCAAGATCAAGCGTAGTGTCTGTTCTTATTAGTTTAATATCTGATACGTCCCCTATTTGGGGACCATATATTAAATGGATTTTTGGAACAGGGAGCTGGAAATGGAGCTTGCTTTGTCGCACGGAACCATCACGGGGGTGGAGGGTGTGGTTATGCAGATTCAAAACGCGTTTCACACAGCTTGAACACATGCACACCGCAGAACTGTCATCGACAGATCATCCAGAGTTTCTGGAAATGTCTTCCCTGCGGCAATCTTTTGCTACGTCTCCACAGTGGGTGTCGGTTGTAGGCCTTGGTGCGGCCCAAGTGGCAAACCATTTCTGATCATCTCTTCTTGGCCAAATGGCTCAAGATCAAGCGTAGTGTCTGTTCTTATTAGTTTAATATCTGATACGTCCCCTATTTGGGGACCATATATTAAATGGATTTTTGGAACAGGGAGCTGGAAATGGAGCTTGCTTTGTCACACGGAACCTTCATGGGGATGGAGGGTGTGGTTATGCAGATTCAAAACGCGTTGCGCACAGCTTGAACACATGCACACCGCAGAACTGTCATCGACAGAGCATCCAGAGTTTCTGGAAATGTCTTCCCTGCGGCAATCTTTTGCTACGTCTCCACAGTGGGTGTCGGTTGTAGGCCTTGGTGCGGCCCAAGTGGCAAACCATTTCTGATCAACTCTTCTCGGCCAAATGGCTCAAGATCAAGTGTAGTGTCTGTCCTTATTAGTTTAATATCTGATACGTCCCCTATTTGGGGACCATATATTAAATGGATTTTTGGAACAGGGAGCTGGAAATGGAGCTTGCTTTGTCGCACGGAACCTTCACGGGGATGGAGGGTGTGGTTATGCAGATTCAAAACGCGTTGCGCAGAGCTTGAACACATGCACACCGCAGAACTGTCATCGACAGAGCATCCAGAGTTTCTGGAAATGTCTTCCCTGCGGCAATCTTTTGCTACGTCTCCACAGTGGGTGTCGGTTGTAGGCCTTGGTGCGGCCCAAGTGGCAAACCATTTCTGATCATCTCTTCTCGGCCAAATGGCTCAAGATCAAGCGTAGTGTCTGTTCTTATTAGTTTAATATCTGATACGTCCCCTATTTGGGGACCATATATTAAATGGATTTTTGGAACAGGGAGCTGGAAATGGAGCTTGCTTTGTCACACGGAACCTTCACGGGGATGGAGGGTGTGGTTATGCAGATTCAAAACGCGTTGCGCACAGCTTGAACACATGCACACCGCAGAACTGTCATCGACAGAGCATCCAGAGTTTCTGGAAATGTCTTCCCTGCGGCAATCTTTTGCTACGTCTCCACAGTGGGTGTCGGTTGTAGGCCTTGGTGCGGCCCAAGTGTCAAACCATTTCTGATCATCTCTTCTCGGCCAAATGGCTCAAGATCAAGCGTAGTGTCTGTTCTTATTAGTTTAATATCTGTTACGTCCCCTATTTGGGGACCATATATTAAATGGATTTTTGGAACAGGGAGCTGGAAATGGAGCTTGCTTTGTCACACGGAACCTTCACGGGGATGGAGGGTGTGGTTATGCAGATTCAAAACGCGTTGCGCACAGCTTGAACACATGCACACCGCAGAACTGTCATCAACAGAGCATCCAGAGTTTCTGGAAATGTCTTCCCTGCGGCAATCTTTTGCTACGTCTTAACAGTGGGTGTCGGTTGTAGGCCTTGGTGCGGCCCAAGTGGCAAACCATTTCTGATCATCTCTTCTCGGCCAAATGGATCAAGATCAAGCGTAGTGTCTGTTCTTATTAGTTTAATATCTGATACGTCCCCTATTTGGGGACCATATATTAAATGGATTTTTGGAACAGGGAGCTGGAAATGGAGCTTGCTTTGTCACACGGAACCTTCACGGGGATGGAGGGTGTGGTTATGCAGATTCAAAACGCGTTGCGCACAGCTTGAACACATGCACACCGCAGAACTGTCATCGACAGAGCATCCAGAGTTTCTGGAAATGTCTTCCCTGCGGCAATCTTTTGCTACGTCTCCACAGTGGGTGTCGGTTGTAGGCCTTGGTGCGGCCCAAGTGGCAAACCATTTCTGATCATCTCTTCTCGGCCAAATGGCTCAAGATCAAGCGTAGTGTCTGTTCTTATTAGTTTAATATCTGATACGTCCCCTATTTGGGGACCATATATTAAATGGATTTTTGGAACAGGGAGCTGGAAATGGAGCTTGCTTTGTCGCACGGAACCTTCACGGGGGTGGAGGGTGTGGTTATGCAGATTCAAAATGCGTTTCGCACAGCTTGAACACATGCACACCGCAGAACTGTCATCGACAGATCATCCAGAGTTTCTGGAAATGTCTTCCCTGCGGCAATCTTTTGCTACGTCTCCACAGTGGGTGTCGGTTGTAGGCCTTGGTGCGGCCCAAGTGGCAAACCATTTCTGATCATCTCTTCTCGGCCAAATGGCTCAAGATCAAGCGTAGTGTCTGTTCTTATTAGTTTAATATCTGATACGTCCCCTATTTGGGGACCATATATTAAATGGATTTTTGGAACAGGGAGCTGGAAATGGAGCTTGCTTTGTCACACGGAACCTTCACGGGGATGGAGGGTGTGGTTATGCAGATTCAAAACGCGTTGCGCACAGCTTGAACACATGCACACCGCAGAACTGTCATCAACAGAGCATCCAGAGTTTCTGGAAATGTCTTCCCTGCGGCAATCTTTTGCTACGTCTCCACAGTGGGTGTCGGTTGTAGGCCTTGGTGCGGCCCAAGTGGCAAACCATTTCTGATCAACTCTTCTCGGCCAAATGGCTCAAGATCAAGTGTAGTGTCTGTTCTTATTAGTTTAATATCTGATGCGTCCCCTATTTGGGGACCATATATTAAATGGATTTTTGGAACAGGGAGCTGGAAATGGAGCTTGCTTTGTCACACGGAACCTTCACGGGGATGGAGGGTGTGGTTAGGCAGATTCAAAATGCGTTGCGCACAGCTTGAACACATGCACACCGCAGAACTGTCGTCGACAGAGCATCCAGAGTTTCTGGAAATGTCTTCCCTGCGGCGATCTTTTGCTACATCTCCACAGTGGATGTCGGTTGTAGGCCTTGGTGCGGCCCAAGTGGCAAACCATTTCTGATCATCTCTTCTCGGCCAAATGGCTCAAGATCAAGCGTAGTGTCTGTTCTTATTAGTTTAATATCTGATACGTCCCCTATTTGGGGACCATATATTAAATGGATTTTTGGAACAGGGAGCTGGAAATGGAGCTTGATCTGTCACACGGAACCTTCACGGGGATGGAGGGTGTGGTTATGCAGATTCAAAACGCGTTGCGCACAGCTTGAACACATGCACACCGCAGAACTGTCGTCGACAGAGCATCCAGAGTTTCTGGAAATGTATTCCCTGCGGCAATCTTTTGCTACGTCTCCACAGTGGGTGTCGGTTGTAGGCCTTGGTGCGGCCCAAGTGGCAAACCATTTCTGATCATCTCTTCTCGGCCAAATGGCTCAAGATCAAGCGTAGTGCCTGTTCTTATTAATTTAATATCTGATACGTCCCCTATTTGGGGACCATATATTAAATGGATTTTTGGAACAGGGAGCTGGAAATGGAGCTTGCTTTGTCACACGGAACCTTCATGGGGATGGAGGGTGTGGTTATGCAGATTCAAAACGCGTTGCGCACAGCTTGAACACATGCACACCGCAGAACTGTCATCGATAGAGCATCCAGAGTTTCTGGAAATGTCTTCCCTGCGGCAATCTTTTGCTACATCTCCACAGTGGGTGTCGGTTGTAGGTCTTGGTGCGGCCCAAGTGGCAAACCATTTCTGATCATCTCTTCTCGGCCAAATGGCTCAAGATCAAGCGTAGTGTCTGTTCTTATTAGTTTAATATCTGATACGTCCCCTATTTGGGGACCATATATTAAATGGATTTTTGGAACAGGGAGCTGGAAATGGAGCTTGCTTTGTCGCACGGAACCTTCACGGGGGTGGAGGGTGTGGTTATGCAGATTCAAAATGCGTTTCGCACAGCTTGAACACATGCACACCGCAGAACTGTCATCGACAGATCATCCAGAGTTTCTGGAAATGTCTTCCCTGCGGCAATCTTTTGCTACGTCTCCACAGTGGGTGTCGGTTGTAGGCCTTGGTGCGGCCCAAGTGGCAAACCATTTCTGATCATCTCTTCTCGGCCAAATGGCTCAAGATCAAGCGTAGTGTCTGTTCTTATTAGTTTAATATCTGATACGTCCCCTATTTGGGGACCATATATTAAATGGATTTTTGGAACAGGGAGCTGGAAATGGAGCTTGCTTTGTCACACGGAACCTTCACGGGGATGGAGGGTGTGGTTATGCAGATTCAAAACGCGTTGCGCACAGCTTGAACACATGCACACCGCAGAACTGTCATCAACAGAGCATCCAGAGTTTCTGGAAATGTCTTCCCTGCGGCAATCTTTTGCTACGTCTCCACAGTGGGTGTCGGTTGTAGGCCTTGGTGCGGCCCAAGTGGCAAACCATTTCTGATCAACTCTTCTCGGCCAAATGGCTCAAGATCAAGTGTAGTGTCTGTTCTTATTAGTTTAATATCTGATACGTCCCCTATTTGGGGACCATATATTAAATGGATTTTTGGAACAGGGAGCTGGAAATGGAGCTTGCTTTGTCGCACGGAACCTTCACGGGGATGGAGGGTGTGGTTATGCAGATTCAAAACGCGTTGCGCACAGCTTGAACACATGCACACCGCAGAACTGTCATCGATAGAGCATCCAGAGTTTCTGGAAATGTCTTCCCTGCGGCGATCTTTTGCTACGTCTCCACAGTGGATGTCGGTTGTAGGCCTTGGTGCGGCCCAAGTGGCAAACCATTTCTGATCATCTCTTCTCGGCCAAATGGCTCAAGATCAAGCGTAGTGTCTGTTCTTATTAGTTTAATATCTGATGCGTCCCCTATTTGGGGACCATATATTAAATGGATTTTTGGAACAGGGAGCTGGAAATGGAGCTTGCTTTGTCACACGGAACCTTCACGGGGATGGAGGGTGTGGTTAGGCAGATTCAAAATGCGTTGCGCACAGCTTGAACACATGCACACCGCAGAACTGTCGTCGACAGAGCATCCAGAGTTTCTGGAAATGTCTTCCCTGCGGCGATCTTTTGCTACATCTCCACAGTGGATGTCGGTTGTAGGCCTTGGTGCGGCCCAAGTGGCAAACCATTTCTGATCATCTCTTCTCGGCCAAATGGCTCAAGATCAAGCGTAGTGTCTGTTCTTATTAGTTTAATATCTGATACGTCCCCTATTTGGGGACCATATATTAAATGGATTTTTGGAACAGGGAGCTGGAAATGGAGCTTGATCTGTCACACGGAACCTTCACGGGGATGGAGGGTGTGGTTATGCAGATTCAAAACGCGTTGCGCACAGCTTGAACACATGCACACCGCAGAACTGTCGTCGACAGAGCATCCAGAGTTTCTGGAAATGTATTCCCTGCGGCAATCTTTTGCTACGTCTCCACAGTGGGTGTCGGTTGTAGGCCTTGGTGCGGCCCAAGTGGCAAACCATTTCTGATCATCTCTTCTCGGCCAAATGGCTCAAGATCAAGCGTAGTGCCTGTTCTTATTAATTTAATATCTGATACGTCCCCTATTTGGGGACCATATATTAAATGGATTTTTGGAACAGGGAGCTGGAAATGGAGCTTGCTTTGTCACACGGAACCTTCATGGGGATGGAGGGTGTGGTTATGCAGATTCAAAACGCGTTGCGCACAGCTTGAACACATGCACACCGCAGAACTGTCATCGATAGAGCATCCAGAGTTTCTGGAAATGTCTTCCCTGCGGCAATCTTTTGCTACATCTCCACAGTGGGTGTCGGTTGTAGGTCTTGGTGCGGCCCAAGTGGCAAACCATTTCTGATCATCTCTTCTCGGCCAAATGGCTCAAGATCAAGCGTAGTGCCTGTTCTTATTAGTTTAATATCTGATACATCCCCTATTTGGGGACCATATATTAAATGGATTTTTGGAACAGGGAGCTGGAAATGGAGCTTGCTTTGTCACACGGAACCTTCATGGGGATGGAGGGTGTGGTTATGCAGATTCAAAACGCGTTGCGCACAGCTTGAACACATGCACACCGCAGAACTGTCATCGATAGAGCATCCAGAGTTTCTGGAAATGTCTTCCCTGCGGCAATCTTTTGCTACATCTCCACAGTGGGTGTCGGTTGTAGGTCTTGGTGCGGCCCAAGTGGCAAACCATTTCTGATCATCTCTTCTCGGCCAAATGGCTCAAGATCAAGCGTAGTGCCTGTTCTTATTAGTTTAATATCTGATACGTCCCCTATTTGGGGACCATATATTAAATGGATTTTTGGAACAGGGAGCTGGAAATGGAGCTTGCTTTGTCACACGGAACCTTCATGGGGATGGAGGGTGTGGTTATGCAGATTCAAAACGCGTTGCGCACAGCTTGAACACATGCACACCGCAGAACTGTCATCGACAGAGCATCCAGAGTTTCTGGAAATGTCTTCCCTGCGGCAATCTTTTGCTACGTCTCCACAGTGGGTGTCGGTTGTAGGCCTTGGTGCGGCCCGTGGCAAACCATTTCTGATCATCTCTTCTCGGCCAAATGGCTCAAGATCAAGCGTAGTGTCTGTTCTTATTAGTTTAATATCTGATTGGTCCCCTATTTGGGGACCATATATTAAATGGATTTTTGGAACAGGGAGCTGGAAATGGAGCTTGCTTTGTCACACTTAACCTTCACAGGGATGGAGGGTGTGGTTATGCAGATTCAAAACGCGTTGCGCACAGCTTGAACACATGCACACCGCAGAACTGTCATCGATAGAGCATCCAGAGTTTCTGGAAATGTCTTCCCTGCGGCGATCTTTTGCTACATCTCCACAGTGGATGTCGGTTGTAGGCCTTGGTGCGGCCCAAGTGGCAAACCATTTCTGATCATCTCTTCTCGGCCAAATGGCTCAAGATCAAGCGTAGTGTCTGTTCTTATTAGTTTAATATCTGATACGTCCCCTATTTGGGGACCATATATTAAATGGATTTTTGGAACAGGGAGCTGGAAATGGAGCTTGATCTGTCACACGGAACCTTCACGGGGATGGAGGGTGTGGTTATGCAGATTCAAAACGCGTTGCGCACAGCTTGAACACATGCACACCGCAGAACTGTCGTCGACAGAGCATCCAGAGTTTCTGGAAATGTCTTCCCTGCGGCAATCTTTTGCTACGTCTCCACAGTGGGTGTCGGTTGTAGGCCTTGGTGCGGCCCAAGTGGCAAACCATTTCTGATCATCTCTTCTCGGCCAAATGGCTCAAGATCAAGCGTAGTGCCTGTTCTTATTAATTTAATATCTGATACGTCCCCTATTTGGGGACCATATATTAAATGGATTTTTGGAACAGGGAGCTGGAAATGGAGCTTGCTTTGTCACACGGAACCTTCACGGGGATGGAGGGTGTGGTTATGCAGATTCAAAACGCGTTGCGCACAGCTTGAACACATGCACACCGCAGAACTGTCATCGACAGAGCATCCAGAGTTTCTGGAAATGTCTTCCCTGCGGCAATCTTTTGCTACGTCTCCACAGTGGGTGTCGGTTGTAGGCCTTGGTGCGGCCCAAGTGGCAAATCATTTCTGATCATCTCTTCTCGGCCAAATGGCTCAAGATCAAGCGTAGTGTCTGTTCTTATTAGTTTAATATCTGATACGTCCCCTATTTGGGGACCATATATTAAATGGATTTTTGGAACAGGGAGCTGGAAATGGAGCTTGCTTTGTCGCACGGAACCATCACGGGGGTGGAGGGTGTGGTTATGCAGATTCAAAACGCGTTTCGCACAGCTTGAACACATGCACACCGCAGAACTGTCATCGACAGATCATCCAGAGTTTCTGGAAATGTCTTCCCTGCGGCAATCTTTTGCTACGTCTCCACAGTGGGTGTCGGTTGTAGGCCTTGGTGCGGCCCAAGTGGCAAACCATTTCTGATCATCTCTTCTCGGCCAAATGGCTCAAGATCAAGTGTGGTGTCTGTTCTTATTAGTTTAATATCTGATACGTCCCCTATTTGGGGACCATATATTAAATGGATTTTTGGAACAGGGAGCTGGAAATGGAGCTTGCTTTGTCGCACGGAACCTTCACGGGGATGGAGGGTGTGGTTATGCAGATTCAAAACGCGTTGCGCACAGCTTGAACACATGCACACCGCAGAACTGTCATCGATAGAGCATCCAGAGTTTCTGGAAATGTCTTCCCTGCGGCAATCTTTTGCTACGTCTCACAGTGGATGTCGGTTGTAGGCCTTGGTGCGGCCCAAGTGGCAAACCATTTCTGATCATCTCTTCTCGGCCAAATGGCTCAAGATCAAGCGTAGTGTCTGTTCTTATTAGTTTAATATCTGATACGTCCCCTATTTGGGGACCATATATTAAATGGATTTTTGGAACAGGGAGCTGGAAATGGAGCTTGCTTTGTCACACGGAACCTTCACGGGGATGGAGGGTGTGGTTATGCAGATTCAAAACGCGTTGCGCACAGCTTGAACACATGCACACCGCAGAACTGTCATCGACAGAGCATCCAGAGTTTCTGGAAATGTCTTCCCTGCGGCAATCTTTTGCTACGTCTCCACAGTGGGTGTCGGTTGTAGGCCTTGGTGCGGCCCAAGTGGCAAATCATTTCTGATCATCTCTTCTCGGCCAAATGGCTCAAGATCAAGCGTAGTGTCTGTTCTTATTAGTTTAATATCTGATACGTCCCCTATTTGGGGACCATATATTAAATGGATTTTTGGAACAGGGAGCTGGAAATGGAGCTTGCTTTGTCGCACGGAACCATCACGGGGGTGGAGGGTGTGGTTATGCAGATTCAAAACGCGTTTCACACAGCTTGAACACATGCACACCGCAGAACTGTCATCGACAGATCATCCAGAGTTTCTGGAAATGTCTTCCCTGCGGCAATCTTTTGCTACGTCTCCACAGTGGGTGTCGGTTGTAGGCCTTGGTGCGGCCCAAGTGGCAAACCATTTCTGATCATCTCTTCTTGGCCAAATGGCTCAAGATCAAGCGTAGTGTCTGTTCTTATTAGTTTAATATCTGATACGTCCCCTATTTGGGGACCATATATTAAATGGATTTTTGGAACAGGGAGCTGGAAATGGAGCTTGCTTTGTCACACGGAACCTTCACGGGGATGGAGGGTGTGGTTATGCAGATTCAAAACGCGTTGCGCACAGCTTGAACACATGCACACCGCAGAACTGTCATCGACAGAGCATCCAGAGTTTCTGGAAATGTCTTCCCTGCGGCAATCTTTTGCTACGTCTCCACAGTGGGTGTCGGTTGTAGGCCTTGGTGCGGCCCAAGTGGCAAACCATTTCTGATCAACTCTTCTCGGCCAAATGGCTCAAGATCAAGTGTAGTGTCTGTCCTTATTAGTTTAATATCTGATACGTCCCCTATTTGGGGACCATATATTAAATGGATTTTTGGAACAGGGAGCTGGAAATGGAGCTTGCTTTGTCGCACGGAACCTTCACGGGGATGGAGGGTGTGGTTATGCAGATTCAAAACGCGTTGCGCAGAGCTTGAACACATGCACACCGCAGAACTGTCATCGACAGAGCATCCAGAGTTTCTGGAAATGTCTTCCCTGCGGCAATCTTTTGCTACGTCTCCACAGTGGGTGTCGGTTGTAGGCCTTGGTGCGGCCCAAGTGGCAAACCATTTCTGATCATCTCTTCTCGGCCAAATGGCTCAAGATCAAGCGTAGTGTCTGTTCTTATTAGTTTAATATCTGATACGTCCCCTATTTGGGGACCATATATTAAATGGATTTTTGGAACAGGGAGCTGGAAATGGAGCTTGCTTTGTCACACGGAACCTTCACGGGGATGGAGGGTGTGGTTATGCAGATTCAAAACGCGTTGCGCACAGCTTGAACACATGCACACCGCAGAACTGTCATCGACAGAGCATCCAGAGTTTCTGGAAATGTCTTCCCTGCGGCAATCTTTTGCTACGTCTCCACAGTGGGTGTCGGTTGTAGGCCTTGGTGCGGCCCAAGTGGCAAACCATTTCTGATCATCTCTTCTCGGCCAAATGGCTCAAGATCAAGCGTAGTGTCTGTTCTTATTAGTTTAATATCTGTTACGTCCCCTATTTGGGGACCATATATTAAATGGATTTTTGGAACAGGGAGCTGGAAATGGAGCTTGCTTTGTCACACGGAACCTTCACGGGGATGGAGGGTGTGGTTATGCAGATTCAAAACGCGTTGCGCACAGCTTGAACACATGCACACCGCAGAACTGTCATCGACAGAGCATCCAGAGTTTCTGGAAATGTCTTCCCTGCGGCAATCTTTTGCTACGTCTCCACAGTGGGTGTCGGTTGTAGGCCTTGGTGCGGCCCAAGTGGCAAACCATTTCTGATCATCTCTTCTCGGCCAAATGGCTCAAGATCAAGCGTAGTGTCTGTTCTTATTAGTTTAATATCTGATACGTCCCCTATTTGGGGACCATATATTAAATGGATTTTTGGAACAGGGAGCTGGAAATGGAGCTTGCTTTGTCGCACGGAACCTTCACGGGGGTGGAGGGTGTGGTTATGCAGATTCAAAATGCGTTTCGCACAGCTTGAACACATGCACACCGCAGAACTGTCATCGACAGATCATCCAGAGTTTCTGGAAATGTCTTCCCTGCGGCAATCTTTTGCTACGTCTCCACAGTGGGTGTCGGTTGTAGGCCTTGGTGCGGCCCAAGTGGCAAACCATTTCTGATCATCTCTTCTCGGCCAAATGGCTCAAGATCAAGCGTAGTGTCTGTTCTTATTAGTTTAATATCTGATACGTCCCCTATTTGGGGACCATATATTAAATGGATTTTTGGAACAGGGAGCTGGAAATGGAGCTTGCTTTGTCACACGGAACCTTCACGGGGATGGAGGGTGTGGTTATGCAGATTCAAAACGCGTTGCGCACAGCTTGAACACATGCACACCGCAGAACTGTCATCAACAGAGCATCCAGAGTTTCTGGAAATGTCTTCCCTGCGGCAATCTTTTGCTACGTCTCCACAGTGGGTGTCGGTTGTAGGCCTTGGTGCGGCCCAAGTGGCAAACCATTTCTGATCAACTCTTCTCGGCCAAATGGCTCAAGATCAAGTGTAGTGCCTGTTCTTATTAGTTTAATATCTGATACGTCCCCTATTTGGGGACCATATATTAAATGGATTTTTGGAACAGGGAGCTGGAAATGGAGCTTGCTTTGTCGCACGGAACCTTCACGGGGATGGAGGGTGTGGTTATGCAGATTCAAAATGCGTTGCGCACAGCTTGAACACATGCACACCGCAGAACTGTCATCGATAGAGCATCCAGAGTTTCTGGAAATGTCTTCCCTGCGGCAATCTTTTGCTACGTCTCACAGTGGATGTCGGTTGTAGGCCTTGGTGCGGCCCAAGTGGCAAACCATTTCTGATCATCTCTTCTCGGCCAAATGGCTCAAGATCAAGCGTAGTGTCTGTTCTTATTAGTTTAATATCTGATACGTCCCCTATTTGGGGACCATATATTAAATGGATTTTTGGAACAGGGAGCTGGAAATGGAGCTTGCTTTGTCACACGGAACCTTCACGGGGATGGAGGGTGTGGTTATGCAGATTCAAAACGCGTTGCGCACAGCTTGAACACATGCACACCGCAGAACTGTCATCGACAGAGCATCCAGAGTTTCTGGAAATGTCTTCCCTGCGGCAATCTTTTGCTACGTCTCCACAGTGGGTGTCGGTTGTAGGCCTTGGTGCGGCCCAAGTGGCAAACCATTTCTGATCATCTCTTCTCGGCCAAATGGCTCAAGATCAAGCGTAGTGTCTGTTCTTATTAGTTTAATATCTGATACGTCCCCTATTTGGGGACCATATATTAAATGGATTTTTGGAACAGGGAGCTGGAAATGGAGCTTGCTTTGTCACACGGAACCTTCACGGGGATGGAGGGTGTGGTTATGCAGATTCAAAACGCGTTGCGCACAGCTTGAACACATGCACACCGCAGAACTGTCATCGACAGAGCATCCAGAGTTTCTGGAAATGTCTTCCCTGCGGCAATCTTTTGCTACGTCTCCACAGTGGGTGTCGGTTGTAGGCCTTGGTGCGGCCCAAGTGGCAAATCATTTCTGATCATCTCTTCTCGGCCAAATGGCTCAAGATCAAGCGTAGTGTCTGTTCTTATTAGTTTAATATCTGATACGTCCCCTATTTGGGGACCATATATTAAATGGATTTTTGGAACAGGGAGCTGGAAATGGAGCTTGCTTTGTCGCACGGAACCATCACGGGGGTGGAGGGTGTGGTTATGGAGATTCAAAACGCGTTTCACACAGCTTGAACACATGCACACCGCAGAACTGTCATCGACAGATCATCCAGAGTTTCTGGAAATGTCTTCCCTGCGGCAATCTTTTGCTACGTCTCCACAGTGGGTGTCGGTTGTAGGCCTTGGTGCGGCCCAAGTGGCAAACCATTTCTGATCATCTCTTCTTGGCCAAATGGCTCAAGATCAAGCGTAGTGTCTGTTCTTATTAGTTTAATATCTGATACGTCCCCTATTTGGGGACCATATATTAAATGGATTTTTGGAACAGGGAGCTGGAAATGGAGCTTGCTTTGTCACACGGAACCTTCACGGGGATGGAGGGTGTGGTTATGCAGATTCAAAACGCGTTGCGCACAGCTTGAACACATGCACACCGCAGAACTGTCATCGACAGAGCATCCAGAGTTTCTGGAAATGTCTTCCCTGCGGCAATCTTTTGCTACGTCTCCACAGTGGGTGTCGGTTGTAGGCCTTGGTGCGGCCCAAGTGGCAAACCATTTCTGATCAACTCTTCTCGGCCAAATGGCTCAAGATCAAGTGTAGTGTCTGTCCTTATTAGTTTAATATCTGATACGTCCCCTATTTGGGGACCATATATTAAATGGATTTTTGGAACAGGGAGCTGGAAATGGAGCTTGCTTTGTCGCACGGAACCTTCACGGGGATGGAGGGTGTGGTTATGCAGATTCAAAACGCGTTGCGCAGAGCTTGAACACATGCACACCGCAGAACTGTCATCGACAGAGCATCCAGAGTTTCTGGAAATGTCTTCCCTGTGGCAATCTTTTGCTACGTCTCCACAGTGGGTGTCGGTTGTAGGCCTTGGTGCGGCCCAAGTGGCAAACCATTTCTGATCATCTCTTCTCGGCCAAATGGCTCAAGATCAAGCGTAGTGTCTGTTCTTATTAGTTTAATATCTGATACGTCCCCTATTTGGGGACCATATATTAAATGGATTTTTGGAACAGGGAGCTGGAAATGGAGCTTGCTTTGTCACACGGAACCTTCACGGGGATGGAGGGTGTGGTTATGCAGATTCAAAACGCGTTGCGCACAGCTTGAACACATGCACACCGCAGAACTGTCATCGACAGAGCATCCAGAGTTTCTGGAAATGTCTTCCCTGCGGCAATCTTTTGCTACGTCTCCACAGTGGGTGTCGGTTGTAGGCCTTGGTGCGGCCCAAGTGGCAAACCATTTCTGATCATCTCTTCTCGGCCAAATGGCTCAAGATCAAGCGTAGTGTCTGTTCATATTAGTTTAATATCTGTTACGTCCCCTATTTGGGGACCATATATTAAATGGATTTTTGGAACAGGGAGCTGGAAATGGAGCTTGCTTTGTCACACGGAACCTTCACGGGGATGGAGGGTGTGGTTATGCAGATTCAAAACGCGTTGCGCACAGCTTGAACACATGCACACCGCAGAACTGTCATCAACAGAGCATCCAGAGTTTCTGGAAATGTCTTCCCTGCGGCAATCTTTTGCTACGTCTTAACAGTGGGTGTCGGTTGTAGGCCTTGGTGCGGCCCAAGTGGCAAACCATTTCTGATCATCTCTTCTCGGCCAAATGGATCAAGATCAAGCGTAGTGTCTGTTCTTATTAGTTTAATATCTGATACGTCCCCTATTTGGGGACCATATATTAAATGGATTTTTGGAACAGGGAGCTGGAAATGGAGCTTGCTTTGTCACACTGAACCTTCACGGGGATGGAGGGTGTGGTTATGCAGATTCAAAACGCGTTGCGCACAGCTTGAACACATGCACACCGCAGAACTGTCATCAACAGAGCATCCAGAGTTTCTGGAAATGTCTTCCCTGCGGCAATCTTTTGCTACGTCTCCACAGTGGGTGTCGGTTGTAGGCCTTGGTGCGGCCCAAGTGGCAAACCATTTCTGATCATCTCTTCTCGGCCAAATGGCTCAAGATCAAGCGTAGTGTCTGTTCTTATTAGTTTAATATCTGATACGTCCCCTATTTGGGGACCATATATTAAATGGATTTTTGGAACAGGGAGCTGGAAATGGAGCTTGCTTTGTCGCACGGAACCTTCACGGGGGTGGAGGGTGTGGTTATGCAGATTCAAAATGCGTTTCGCACAGCTTGAACACATGCACACCGCAGAACTGTCATCGACAGATCATCCAGAGTTTCTGGAAATGTCTTCCCTGCGGCAATCTTTTGCTACGTCTCCACAGTGGGTGTCGGTTGTAGGCCTTGGTGCGGCCCAAGTGGCAAACCATTTCTGATCATCTCTTCTCGGCCAAATGGCTCAAGATCAAGCGTAGTGTCTGTTCTTATTAGTTTAATATCTGATACGTCCCCTATTTGGGGACCATATATTAAATGGATTTTTGGAACAGGGAGCTGGAAATGGAGCTTGCTTTGTCACACGGAACCTTCACGGGGATGGAGGGTGTGGTTATGCAGATTCAAAACGCGTTGCGCACAGCTTGAACACATGCACACCGCAGAACTGTCATCAACAGAGCATCCAGAGTTTCTGGAAATGTCTTCCCTGCGGCAATCTTTTGCTACGTCTCCACAGTGGGTGTCGGTTGTAGGCCTTGGTGCGGCCCAAGTGGCAAACCATTTCTGATCAACTCTTCTCGGCCAAATGGCTCAAGATCAAGTGTAGTGTCTGTTCTTATTAGTTTAATATCTGATACGTCCCCTATTTGGGGACCATATATTAAATGGATTTTTGGAACAGGGAGCTGGAAATGGAGCTTGCTTTGTCACACGGAACCTTCACGGGGATGGAGGGTGTGGTTATGCAGATTCAAAACGCGTTGCGCACAGCTTGAACACATGCACACCGCAGAACTGTCATCGACAGATCATCCAGAGTTTCTGGAAATGTCTTCCCTGCGGCAATCTTTTGCTACGTCTCCACAGTGGGTGTCGGTTGTAGGCCTTGGTGCGGCCCAAGTGGCAAACCATTTCTGATCATCTCTTCTCGGCCAAATGGCTCAAGATCAAGCGTAGTGTCTGTTCTTATTAGTTTAATATCTGATACGTCCCCTATTTGGGGACCATATATTAAATGGATTTTTGGAACAGGGAGCTGGAAATGGAGCTTGCTTTGTCACACGGAACCTTCACGGGGATGGAGGGTGTGGTTATGCAGATTCAAAACGCGTTGCGCACAGCTTGAACACATGCACACCGCAGAACTGTCATCGACAGAGCATCCAGAGTTTCTGGAAATGTCTTCCCTGCGGCAATCTTTTGCTACGTCTCCACAGTGGGTGTCGGTTGTAGGCCTTGGTGCGGCCCAAGTGGCAAACCATTTCTGATCATCTCTTCTCGGCCAAATGGCTCAAGATCAAGCGTAGTGTCTGTTCTTATTAGTTTAATATCTGATACGTCCCCTATTTGGGGACCATATATTAAATGGATTTTTGGAACAGGGAGCTGGAAATGGAGCTTGCTTTGTCACACGGAACCTTCACGGGGATGGAGGGTGTGGTTATGCAGATTCAAAACGCGTTGCGCACAGCTTGAACACATGCACACCGCAGAACTGTCATCGACAGAGCATCCAGAGTTTCTGGAAATGTCTTCCCTGCGGCAATCTTTTGCTACGTCTCCACAGTGGGTGTCGGTTGTAGGCCTTGGTGCGGCCCAAGTGGCAAATCATTTCTGATCATCTCTTCTCGGCCAAATGGCTCAAGATCAAGCGTAGTGTCTGTTCTTATTAGTTTAATATCTGATACGTCCCCTATTTGGGGACCATATATTAAATGGATTTTTGGAACAGGGAGCTGGAAATGGAGCTTGCTTTGTCGCACGGAACCATCACGGGGGTGGAGGGTGTGGTTATGCAGATTCAAAACGCGTTTCACACAGCTTGAACACATGCACACCGCAGAACTGTCATCGACAGATCATCCAGAGTTTCTGGAAATGTCTTCCCTGCGGCAATCTTTTGCTACGTCTCCACAGTGGGTGTCGGTTGTAGGCCTTGGTGCGGCCCAAGTGGCAAACCATTTCTGATCATCTCTTCTTGGCCAAATGGCTCAAGATCAAGCGTAGTGTCTGTTCTTATTAGTTTAATATCTGATACGTCCCCTATTTGGGGACCATATATTAAATGGATTTTTGGAACAGGGAGCTGGAAATGGAGCTTGCTTTGTCACACGGAACCTTCACGGGGATGGAGGGTGTGGTTATGCAGATTCAAAACGCGTTGCGCACAGCTTGAACACATGCACACCGCAGAACTGTCATCGACAGAGCATCCAGAGTTTCTGGAAATGTCTTCCCTGCGGCAATCTTTTGCTACGTCTCCACAGTGGGTGTCGGTTGTAGGCCTTGGTGCGGCCCAAGTGGCAAACCATTTCTGATCAACTCTTCTCGGCCAAATGGCTCAAGATCAAGTGTAGTGTCTGTCCTTATTAGTTTAATATCTGATACGTCCCCTATTTGGGGACCATATATTAAATGGATTTTTGGAACAGGGAGCTGGAAATGGAGCTTGCTTTGTCGCACGGAACCTTCACGGGGATGGAGGGTGTGGTTATGCAGATTCAAAACGCGTTGCGCAGAGCTTGAACACATGCACACCGCAGAACTGTCATCGACAGAGCATCCAGAGTTTCTGGAAATGTCTTCCCTGCGGCAATCTTTTGCTATGTCTCCACAGTGGGTGTCGGTTGTAGGCCTTGGTGCGGCCCAAGTGGCAAACCATTTCTGATCATCTCTTCTCGGCCAAATGGCTCAAGATCAAGCGTAGTGTCTGTTCTTATTAGTTTAATATCTGATACGTCCCCTATTTGGGGACCATATATTAAATGGATTTTTGGAACAGGGAGCTGGAAATGGAGCTTGCTTTGTCACACGGAACCTTCACGGGGATGGAGGGTGTGGTTATGCAGATTCAAAACGCGTTGCGCACAGCTTGAACACATGCACACCGCAGAACTGTCATCGACAGAGCATCCAGAGTTTCTGGAAATGTCTTCCCTGCGGCAATCTTTTGCTACGTCTCCACAGTGGGTGTCGGTTGTAGGCCTTGGTGCGGCCCAAGTGGCAAACCATTTCTGATCATCTCTTCTCGGCCAAATGGCTCAAGATCAAGCGTAGTGTCTGTTCTTATTAGTTTAATATCTGTTACGTCCCCTATTTGGGGACCATATATTAAATGGATTTTTGGAACAGGGAGCTGGAAATGGAGCTTGCTTTGTCACACGGAACCTTCACGGGGATGGAGGGTGTGGTTATGCAGATTCAAAATGCGTTGCGCACAGCTTGAACACATGCACACCGCAGAACTGTCATCAACAGAGCATCCAGAGTTTCTGGAAATGTCTTCCCTGCGGCAATCTTTTGCTACGTCTTAACAGTGGGTGTCGGTTGTAGGCCTTGGTGCGGCCCAAGTGGCAAACCATTTCTGATCATCTCTTCTCGGCCAAATGGATCAATATCAAGCGTAGTGTCTGTTCTTATTAGTTTAATATCTGATACGTCCCCTATTTGGGGACCATATATTAAATGGATTTTTGGAACAGGGAGCTGGAAATGGAGCTTGCTTTGTCACACTGAACCTTCACGGGGATGGAGGGTGTGGTTATGCAGATTCAAAACGCGTTGCGCACAGCTTGAACACATGCACACCGCAGAACTGTCATCAACAGAGCATCCAGAGTTTCTGGAAATGTCTTCCCTGCGGCAATCTTTTGCTACGTCTCCACAGTGGGTGTCGGTTGTAGGCCTTGGTGCGGCCCAAGTGGCAAACCATTTCTGATCATCTCTTCTCGGCCAAATGGCTCAAGATCAAGCGTAGTGTCTGTTCTTATTAGTTTAATATCTGATACGTCCCCTATTTGGGGACCATATATTAAATGGATTTTTGGAACAGGGAGCTGGAAATGGAGCTTGCTTTGTCGCACGGAACCTTCACGGGGGTGGAGGGTGTGGTTATGCAGATTCAAAATGCGTTTCGCACAGCTTGAACACATGCACACCGCAGAACTGTCATCGACAGATCATCCAGAGTTTCTGGAAATGTCTTCCCTGCGGCAATCTTTTGCTACGTCTCCACAGTGGGTGTCGGTTGTAGGCCTTGGTGCGGCCCAAGTGGCAAACCATTTCTGATCATCTCTTCTCGGCCAAATGGCTCAAGATCAAGCGTAGTGTCTGTTCTTATTAGTTTAATATCTGATACGTCCCCTATTTGGGGACCATATATTAAATGGATTTTTGGAACAGGGAGCTGGAAATGGAGCTTGCTTTGTCACACGGAACCTTCACGGGGATGGAGGGTGTGGTTATGCAGATTCAAAACGCGTTGCGCACAGCTTGAACACATGCACACCGCAGAACTGTCATCAACAGAGCATCCAGAGTTTCTGGAAATGTCTTCCCTGCGGCAATCTTTTGCTACGTCTCCACAGTGGGTGTCGGTTGTAGGCCTTGGTGCGGCCCAAGTGGCAAACCATTTCTGATCAACTCTTCTCGGCCAAATGGCTCAAGATCAAGTGTAGTGTCTGTTCTTATTAGTTTAATATCTGATACGTCCCCTATTTGGGGACCATATATTAAATGGATTTTTGGAACAGGGAGCTGGAAATGGAGCTTGCTTTGTCGCACGGAACCTTCACGGGGATGGAGGGTGTGGTTATGCAGATTCAAAACGCGTTGCGCACAGCTTGAACACATGCACACCGCAGAACTGTCATCGATAGAGCATCCATAGTTTCTGGAAATGTCTTCCCTGCGGCAATCTTTTGCTACGTCTCACAGTGGATGTCGGTTGTAGGCCTTGGTGCGGCCCAAGTGGCAAACCATTTCTGATCATCTCTTCTCGGCCAAATGGCTCAAGATCAAGCGTAGTGTCTGTTCTTATTAGTTTAATATCTGATACGTCCCCTATTTGGGGACCATATATTAAATGGATTTTTGGAACAGGGAGCTGGAAATGGAGCTTGCTTTGTCACACGGAACCTTCACGGGGATGGAGGGTGTGGTTATGCAGATTCAAAACGCGTTGCGCACAGCTTGAACACATGCACACCGCAGAACTGTCATCGATAGAGCATCCATAGTTTCTGGAAATGTCTTCCCTGCGGCAATCTTTTGCTACGTCTCACAGTGGATGTCGGTTGTAGGCCTTGGTGCGGCCCAAGTGGCAAACCATTTCTGATCATCTCTTCTCGGCCAAATGGCTCAAGATCAAGCGTAGTGTCTGTTCTTATTAGTTTAATATCTGATACGTCCCCTATTTGGGGACCATATATTAAATGGATTTTTGGAACAGGGAGCTGGAAATGGAGCTTGCTTTGTCACACGGAACCTTCACGGGGATGGAGGGTGTGGTTATGCAGATTCAAAACGCGTTGCGCACAGCTTGAACACATGCACACCGCAGAACTGTCATCGACAGAGCATCCAGAGTTTCTGGAAATGTCTTCCCTGCGGCAATCTTTTGCTACGTCTCCACAGTTGGTGTCGGTTGTAGGCCTTGGTGCGGCCCAAGTGGCAAACCATTTCTGATCATCTCTTCTCGGCCAAATGGCTCAAGATCAAGCGTAGTGTCTGTTCTTATTAGTTTAATATCTGATACGTCCCCTATTTGGGGACCATATATTAAATGGATTTTTGGAACAGGGAGCTGGAAATGGAGCTTGCTTTGTCACACGGAACCTTCACGGGGATGGAGGGTGTGGTTATGCAGATTCAAAACGCGTTGCGCACAGCTTGAACACATGCACACCGCAGAACTGTCGTCGACAGAGCATCCAGAGTTTCTGGAAATGTCTTCCCTGCGGCAATCTTTTGCTACGTCTCCACAGTGGGTGTCGGTTGTAGGCCTTGGTGCGGCCCAAGTGGCAAACCATTTCTGATCATCTCTTCTCGGCCAAATGGCTCAAGATCAAGCGTAGTGTCTGTTCTTATTAGTTTAATATCTGATACGTCCCCTATTTGGGGACCATATATTAATTGGATTTTTGGAACAGGGAGCTGGAAATGGAGCTTGCTTTGTCACACGGAACCTTCACGGGGATGGAGGGTGTGGTTATGCAGATTCAAAACGCGTTGCGCACAGCTTGAACACATGCACACCGCAGAACTGTCGTCGACAGAGCATCCAGAGTTTCTGGAAATGTCTTCCCTGCGGCAATCTTTTGCTACGTCTCCACAGTGGGTGTCGGTTGTAGGCCTTGGTGCGGCCCAAGTGGCAAACCATTTCTGATCATCTCTTCTCGGCCAAATGGCTCAAGATCAAGCGTAGTGTCTGTTCTTATTAGTTTAATATCTGTTACGTCCCCTATTTGGGGACCATATATTAAATGGATTTTTGGAACAGGGAGCTGGAAATGGAGCTTGCTTTGTCACACGGAACCTTCACGGGGATGGAGGGTGTGGTTATGCAGATTCAAAACGCGTTGCGCACAGCTTGAACACATGCACACCGCAGAACTGTCATCGACAGAGCATCCAGAGTTTCTGGAAATGTCTTCCCTGCGGCAATCTTTTGCTACGTCTTAACAGTGGGTGTCGGTTGTAGGCCTTGGTGCGGCCCAAGTGGCAAACCATTTCTGATCATCTCTTCTCGGCCAAATGGATCAAGATCAAGCGTAGTGTCTGTTATTAGTTTAATATCTGATACGTCCCGTATTTGGGGACCATATATTACATGGATTTTTGGAACAGGGAGCTGGAAATGGAGCTTGCTTTGTCACACGGAACCTTCACGGGGATGGAGGGTGTGGTTATGCAGATTCAAAACGCGTTGCGCACAGCTTGAACACATGCACACCGCAGAACTGTCATCGACAGAGCATCCAGAGTTTCTGGAAATGTCTTCCCTGCGGCAATCTTTTGCTACGTCTCCACAGTGGGTGTCGGTTGTAGGCCTTGGTGCGGCCCAAGTGGCAAACCATTTCTGATCATCTCTTCTCGGCCAAATGGCTCAAGATCAAGCGTAGTGTCTGTTCTTATTAGTTTAATATCTGATACGTCCCCTATTTGGGGACCATATATTAAATGGATTTTTGGAACAGGGAGCTGGAAATGGAGCTTGCTTTGTCACACGGAACCTTCACGGGGATGGAGGGTGTGGTTATGCAGATTCAAAACGCGTTGCGCACAGCTTGAACACATGCACACCGCAGAACTGTCATCGACAGAGCATCCAGAGTTTCTGGAAATGTCTTCCCTGCGGCAATCTTTTGCTACGTCTCCACAGTGGGTGTCGGTTGTAGACCTTGGTGCGGCCCAAGTGGCAAATCATTTCTGATCATCTCTTCTCGGCCAAATGGCTCAAGATCAAGCGTAGTGTCTGTTCTTATTAGTTTAATATCTGATACGTCCCCTATTTGGGGACCATATATTAAATGGATTTTTGGAACAGGGAGCTGGAAATGGAGCTTGCTTTGTCGCACGGAACCATCACGGGGGTGGAGGGTGTGGTTATGCAGATTCAAAACGCGTTTCGCACAGCTTGAACACATGCACACCGCAGAACTGTCATCGACAGATCATCCAGAGTTTTTGGAAATGTCTTCCCTGCGGCAATCTTTTGCTACGTCTCCACAGTGGGTGTCGGTTGTAGGCCTTGGTGCGGCCCAAGTGGCAAACCATTTCTGATCATCTCTTCTCGGCCAAATGGCTCAAGATCAAGTGTAGTGTCTGTTCTTATTAGTTTAATATCTGATACGTCCCCTATTTGGGGACCATATATTAAATGGATTTTTGGAACAGGGAGCTGGAAATGGAGCTTGCTTTGTCGCACGGAACCTTCACGGGGATGGAGGGTGTGGTTATGCAGATTCAAAACGCGTTGCGCACAGCTTGAACACATGCACACCGCAGAACTGTCATCGATAGAGCATCCAGAGTTTCTGGAAATGTCTTCCCTGCGGCAATCTTTTGCTACGTCTCCACAGTGGATGTCGGTTGTAGGCCTTGGTGCGGCCCAAGTGGCAAACCATTTCTGATCATCTCTTCTCGGCCAAATGGCTCAAGATCAAGCGTAGTGTCTGTTCTTATTAGTTTAATATCTGATACGTCCCCTATTTGGGGACCATATATTAAATGGATTTTTGGAACAGGGAGCTGGAAATGGAGCTTGCTTTGTCACACGGAACCTTCACGGGGATGGAGGGTGTGGTTATGCAGATTCAAAACGCGTTGCGCACAGCTTGAACACATGCACACCGCAGAACTGTCATCGACAGAGCATCCAGAGTTTCTGGAAATGTCTTCCCTGCGGCAATCTTTTGCTACGTCTCCACAGTGGGTGTCGGTTGTAGACCTTGGTGCGGCCCAAGTGGCAAATCATTTCTGATCATCTCTTCTCGGCCAAATGGCTCAAGATCAAGCGTAGTGTCTGTTCTTATTAGTTTAATATCTGATACGTCCCCTATTTGGGGACCATATATTAAATGGATTTTTGGAACAGGGAGCTGGAAATGGAGCTTGCTTTGTCGCACGGAACCATCACGGGGGTGGAGGGTGTGGTTATGCAGATTCAAAACGCGTTTCGCACAGCTTGAACACATGCACACCGCAGAACTGTCATCGACAGATCATCCAGAGTTTTTGGAAATGTCTTCCCTGCGGCAATCTTTTGCTACGTCTCCACAGTGGGTGTCGGTTGTAGGCCTTGGTGCGGCCCAAGTGGCAAACCATTTCTGATCATCTCTTCTCGGCCAAATGGCTCAAGATCAAGTGTAGTGTCTGTTCTTATTAGTTTAATATCTGATACGTCCCCTATTTGGGGACCATATATTAAATGGATTTTTGGAACAGGGAGCTGGAAATGGAGCTTGCTTTGTCGCACGGAACCTTCACGGGGATGGAGGGTGTGGTTATGCAGATTCAAAACGCGTTGCGCACAGCTTGAACACATGCACACCGCAGAACTGTCATCGATAGAGCATCCAGAGTTTCTGGAAATGTCTTCCCTGCGGCAATCTTTTGCTACGTCTCCACAGTGGATGTCGGTTGTAGGCCTTGGTGCGGCCCAAGTGGCAAACCATTTCTGATCATCTCTTCTCGGCCAAATGGCTCAAGATCAAGCGTAGTGTCTGTTCTTATTAGTTTAATATCTGATACGTCCCCTATTTGGGGACCATATATTAAATGGATTTTTGGAACAGGGAGCTGGAAATGGAGCTTGCTTTGTCACACGGAACCTTCACGGGGATGGAGGGTGTGGTTATGCAGATTCAAAACGCGTTGCGCACAGCTTGAACACATGCACACCGCAGAACTGTCATCGACAGAGCATCCAGAGTTTCTGGAAATGTCTTCCCTGCGGCAATCTTTTGCTACGTCTCCACAGTGGGTGTCGGTTGTAGGCCTTGGTGCGGCCCAAGTGGCAAACCATTTCTGATCATCTCTTCTCGGCCAAATGGCTCAAGATCAAGCGTAGTGTCTGTTCTTATTAGTTTAATATCTGATACGTCCCCTATTTGGGGACCATATATTAAATGGATTTTTGGAACAGGGAGCTGGAAATGGAGCTTGCTTTGTCACACGGAACCTTCACGGGGGTGGAGGGTGTGGTTATGCAGATTCAAAACGCGTTGCGCACAGCTTGAACACATGCACACCGCAGAACTGTCATCGACAGAGCATCCAGAGTTTCTGGAAATGTCTTCCCTGCGGCAATCTTTTGCTACGTCTCCACAGTGGGTGTCGGTTGTAGGCCTTGGTGCGGCCCAAGTGGCAAATCATTTCTGATCATCTCTTCTCGGCCAAATGGCTCAAGATCAAGCGTAGTGTCTGTTCTTATTAGTTTAATATCTGATACGTCCCCTATTTGGGGACCATATATTAAATGGATTTTTGGAACAGGGAGCTGGAAATGGAGCTTGCTTTGTCGCACGGAACCATCACGGGGGTGGAGGGTGTGGTTATGCAGATTCAAAACGCGTTGCGCACAGCTTGAACACATGCACACCGCAGAACTGTCATCGACAGATCATCCAGAGTTTCTGGAAATGTCTTCCCTGCGGCAATCTTTTGCTACGTCTCCACAGTGGGTGTCGGTTGTAGGCCTTGGTGCGGCCCAAGTGGCAAACCATTTCTGATCAACTCTTCTCGGCCAAATGGCTCAAGATCAAGTGTAGTGTCTGTCCTTATTAGTTTAATATCTGATACGTCCCCTATTTGGGGACCATATATTAAATGGATTTTTGGAACAGGGAGCTGGAAATGGAGCTTGCTTTGTCGCACGGAACCTTCACGGGGATGGAGGGTGTGGTTATGCAGATTCAAAACGCGTTGCGCAGAGCTTGAACACATGCACACCGCAGAACTGTCATCGACAGAGCATCCAGAGTTTCTGGAAATGTCTTCCCTGCGGCAATCTTTTGCTACGTCTCCACAGTGGGTGTCGGTTGTAGGCCTTGGTGCGGCCCAAGTGGCAAACCATTTCTGATCATCTCTTCTCGGCCAAATGGCTCAAGATCAAGCGTAGTGTCTGTTCTTATTAGTTTAATATCTGATACGTCCCCTATTTGGGGACCATATATTAAATGGATTTTTGGAACAGGGAGCTGGAAATGGAGCTTGCTTTGTCACACGGAACCTTCACGGGGATGGAGGGTGTGGTTATGCAGATTCAAAACGCGTTGCGCACAGCTTGAACACATGCACACCGCAGAACTGTCATCGACAGAGCATCCAGAGTTTCTGGAAATGTCTTCCCTGCGGCAATCTTTTGCTACGTCTCCACAGTGGTTGTCGGTTGTAGGCCTTGGTGCGGCCCAAGTGTCAAACCATTTCTGATCATCTCTTCTCGGCCAAATGGCTCAAGATCAAGCGTAGTGTCTGTTCTTATTAGTTTAATATCTGTTACGTCCCCTATTTGGGGACCATATATTAAATGGATTTTTGGAACAGGGAGCTGGAAATGGAGCTTGCTTTGTCACACGGAACCTTCACGGGGATGGAGGGTGTGGTTATGCAGATTCAAAACGCGTTGCGCACAGCTTGAACACATGCACACCGCAGAACTGTCATCGACAGAGCATCCAGAGTTTCTGGAAATGTCTTCCCTGCGGCAATCTTTTGCTACGTCTTAACAGTGGGTGTCGGTTGTAGGCCTTGGTGCGGCCCAAGTGGCAAACCATTTCTGATCATCTCTTCTCGGCCAAATGGATCAAGATCAAGCGTAGTGTCTGTTATTAGTTTAATATCTGATACGTCCCGTATTTGGGGACCATATATTACATGGATTTTTGGAACAGGGAGCTGGAAATGGAGCTTGCTTTGTCACACGGAACCTTCACGGGGATGGAGGGTGTGGTTATGCAGATTCAAAACGCGTTGCGCACAGCTTGAACACATGCACACCGCAGAACTGTCATCGACAGAGCATCCAGAGTTTCTGGAAATGTCTTCCCTGCGGCAATCTTTTGCTACGTCTCCACAGTGGGTGTCGGTTGTAGGCCTTGGTGCGGCCCAAGTGGCAAACCATTTCTGATCATCTCTTCTCGGCCAAATGGCTCAAGATCAAGCGTAGTGTCTGTTCTTATTAGTTTAATATCTGATACGTCCCCTATTTGGGGACCATATATTAAATGGATTTTTGGAACAGGGAGCTGGAAATGGAGCTTGCTTTGTCACACGGAACCTTCACGGGGATGGAGGGTGTGGTTATGCAGATTCAAAACGCGTTGCGCACAGCTTGAACACATGCACACCGCAGAACTGTCATCGACAGAGCATCCAGAGTTTCTGGAAATGTCTTCCCTGCGGCAATCTTTTGCTACGTCTCCACAGTGGGTGTCGGTTGTAGACCTTGGTGCGGCCCAAGTGGCAAATCATTTCTGATCATCTCTTCTCGGCCAAATGGCTCAAGATCAAGCGTAGTGTCTGTTCTTATTAGTTTAATATCTGATACGTCCCCTATTTGGGGACCATATATTAAATGGATTTTTGGAACAGGGAGCTGGAAATGGAGCTTGCTTTGTCGCACGGAACCATCACGGGGGTGGAGGGTGTGGTTATGCAGATTCAAAACGCGTTTCGCACAGCTTGAACACATGCACACCGCAGAACTGTCATCGACAGATCATCCAGAGTTTTTGGAAATGTCTTCCCTGCGGCAATCTTTTGCTACGTCTCCACAGTGGGTGTCGGTTGTAGGCCTTGGTGCGGCCCAAGTGGCAAACCATTTCTGATCATCTCTTCTCGGCCAAATGGCTCAAGATCAAGTGTAGTGTCTGTTCTTATTAGTTTAATATCTGATACGTCCCCTATTTGGGGACCATATATTAAATGGATTTTTGGAACAGGGAGCTGGAAATGGAGCTTGCTTTGTCGCACGGAACCTTCACGGGGATGGAGGGTGTGGTTATGCAGATTCAAAACGCGTTGCGCACAGCTTGAACACATGCACACCGCAGAACTGTCATCGATAGAGCATCCAGAGTTTCTGGAAATGTCTTCCCTGCGGCAATCTTTTGCTACGTCTCACAGTGGATGTCGGTTGTAGGCCTTGGTGCGGCCCAAGTGGCAAACCATTTCTGATCATCTCTTCTCGGCCAAATGGCTCAAGATCAAGCGTAGTGTCTGTTCTTATTAGTTTAATATCTGATACGTCCCCTATTTGGGGACCATATATTAAATGGATTTTTGGAACAGGGAGCTGGAAATGGAGCTTGCTTTGTCACACGGAACCTTCACGGGGATGGAGGGTGTGGTTATGCAGATTCAAAACGCGTTGCGCACAGCTTGAACACATGCACACCGCAGAACTGTCATCGACAGAGCATCCAGAGTTTCTGGAAATGTCTTCCCTGCGGCAATCTTTTGCTACGTCTCCACAGTGGGTGTCGGTTGTAGGCCTTGGTGCGGCCCAAGTGGCAAACCATTTCTGATCATCTCTTCTCGGCCAAATGGCTCAAGATCAAGCGTAGTGTCTGTTCTTATTAGTTTAATATCTGATACGTCCCCTATTTGGGGACCATATATTAAATGGATTTTTGGAACAGGGAGCTGGAAATGGAGCTTGCTTTGTCACACGGAACCTTCATGGGGATGGAGGGTGTGGTTATGCAGATTCAAAACGCGTTGCGCACAGCTTGAACACATGCACACCGCAGAACTGTCATCGACAGAGCATCCAGAGTTTCTGGAAATGTCTTCCCTGCGGCAATCTTTTGCTACGTCTCCACAGTGGGTGTCGGTTGTAGGCCTTGGTGCGGCCCAAGTGGCAAACCATTTCTGATCAACTCTTCTCGGCCAAATGGCTCAAGATCAAGTGTAGTGTCTGTCCTTATTAGTTTAATATCTGATACGTCCCCTATTTGGGGACCATATATTAAATGGATTTTTGGAACAGGGAGCTGGAAATGGAGCTTGCTTTGTCGCACGGAACCTTCACGGGGATGGAGGGTGTGGTTATGCAGATTCAAAACGCGTTGCGCAGAGCTTGAACACATGCACACCGCAGAACTGTCATCGACAGAGCATCCAGAGTTTCTGGAAATGTCTTCCCTGCGGCAATCTTTTGCTACGTCTCCACAGTGGGTGTCGGTTGTAGGCCTTGGTGCGGCCCAAGTGGCAAACCATTTCTGATCATCTCTTCTCGGCCAAATGGCTCAAGATCAAGCGTAGTGTCTGTTCTTATTAGTTTAATATCTGATACGTCCCCTATTTGGGGACCATATATTAAATGGATTTTTGGAACAGGGAGCTGGAAATGGAGCTTGCTTTGTCACACGGAACCTTCACGGGGATGGAGGGTGTGGTTATGCAGATTCAAAACGCGTTGCGCACAGCTTGAACACATGCACACCGCAGAACTGTCATCGACAGAGCATCCAGAGTTTCTGGAAATGTCTTCCCTGCGGCAATCTTTTGCTACGTCTCCACAGTGGGTGTCGGTTGTAGGCCTTGGTGCGGCCCAAGTGTCAAACCATTTCTGATCATCTCTTCTCGGCCAAATGGCTCAAGATCAAGCGTAGTGTCTGTTCTTATTAGTTTAATATCTGTTACGTCCCCTATTTGGGGACCATATATTAAATGGATTTTTGGAACAGGGAGCTGGAAATGGAGCTTGCTTTGTCACACGGAACCTTCACGGGGATGGAGGGTGTGGTTATGCAGATTCAAAACGCGTTGCGCACAGCTTGAACACATGCACACCGCAGAACTGTCATCAACAGAGCATCCAGAGTTTCTGGAAATGTCTTCCCTGCGGCAATCTTTTGCTACGTCTTAACAGTGGGTGTCGGTTGTAGGCCTTGGTGCGGCCCAAGTGGCAAACCATTTCTGATCATCTCTTCTCGGCCAAATGGATCAAGATCAAGCGTAGTGTCTGTTCTTATTAGTTTAATATCTGATACGTCCCCTATTTGGGGACCATATATTAAATGGATTTTTGGAACAGGGAGCTGGAAATGGAGCTTGCTTTGTCACACGGAACCTTCACGGGGATGGAGGGTGTGGTTATGCAGATTCAAAACGCGTTGCGCACAGCTTGAACACATGCACACCGCAGAACTGTCATCGACAGAGCATCCAGAGTTTCTGGAAATGTCTTCCCTGCGGCAATCTTTTGCTACGTCTCCACAGTGGGTGTCGGTTGTAGGCCTTGGTGCGGCCCAAGTGGCAAACCATTTCTGATCATCTCTTCTCGGCCAAATGGCTCAAGATCAAGCGTAGTGTCTGTTCTTATTAGTTTAATATCTGATACGTCCCCTATTTGGGGACCATATATTAAATGGATTTTTGGAACAGGGAGCTGGAAATGGAGCTTGCTTTGTCGCACGGAACCTTCACGGGGGTGGAGGGTGTGGTTATGCAGATTCAAAATGCGTTTCGCACAGCTTGAACACATGCACACCGCAGAACTGTCATCGACAGATCATCCAGAGTTTCTGGAAATGTCTTCCCTGCGGCAATCTTTTGCTACGTCTCCACAGTGGGTGTCGGTTGTAGGCCTTGGTGCGGCCCAAGTGGCAAACCATTTCTGATCATCTCTTCTCGGCCAAATGGCTCAAGATCAAGCGTAGTGTCTGTTCTTATTAGTTTAATATCTGATACGTCCCCTATTTGGGGACCATATATTAAATGGATTTTTGGAACAGGGAGCTGGAAATGGAGCTTGCTTTGTCACACGGAACCTTCACGGGGATGGAGGGTGTGGTTATGCAGATTCAAAACGCGTTGCGCACAGCTTGAACACATGCACACCGCAGAACTGTCATCAACAGAGCATCCAGAGTTTCTGGAAATGTCTTCCCTGCGGCAATCTTTTGCTACGTCTCCACAGTGGGTGTCGGTTGTAGGCCTTGGTGCGGCCCAAGTGGCAAACCATTTCTGATCAACTCTTCTCGGCCAAATGGCTCAAGATCAAGTGTAGTGTCTGTTCTTATTAGTTTAATATCTGATACGTCCCCTATTTGGGGACCATATATTAAATGGATTTTTGGAACAGGGAGCTGGAAATGGAGCTTGCTTTGTCGCACGGAACCTTCACGGGGATGGAGGGTGTGGTTATGCAGATTCAAAACGCGTTGCGCACAGCTTGAACACATGCACACCGCAGAACTGTCATCGATAGAGCATCCAGAGTTTCTGGAAATGTCTTCCCTGCGGCGATCTTTTGCTACGTCTCCACAGTGGATGTCGGTTGTAGGCCTTGGTGCGGCCCAAGTGGCAAACCATTTCTGATCATCTCTTCTCGGCCAAATGGCTCAAGATCAAGCGTAGTGTCTGTTCTTATTAGTTTAATATCTGATGCGTCCCCTATTTGGGGACCGTATATTAAATGGATTTTTGGAACAGGGAGCTGGAAATGGAGCTTGCTTTGTCACACGGAACCTTCACGGGGATGGAGGGTGTGGTTAGGCAGATTCAAAATGCGTTGCGCACAGCTTGAACACATGCACACCGCAGAACTGTCGTCGACAGAGCATCCAGAGTTTCTGGAAATGTCTTCCCTGCGGCGATCTTTTGCTACATCTCCACAGTGGATGTCGGTTGTAGGCCTTGGTGCGGCCCAAGTGGCAAACCATTTCTGATCATCTCTTCTCGGCCAAATGGCTCAAGATCAAGCGTAGTGTCTGTTCTTATTAGTTTAATATCTGATACGTCCCCTATTTGGGGACCATATATTAAATGGATTTTTGGAACAGGGAGCTGGAAATGGAGCTTGATCTGTCACACGGAACCTTCACGGGGATGGAGGGTGTGGTTATGCAGATTCAAAACGCGTTGCGCACAGCTTGAACACATGCACACCGCAGAACTGTCGTCGACAGAGCATCCAGAGTTTCTGGAAATGTATTCCCTGCGGCAATCTTTTGCTACGTCTCCACAGTGGGTGTCGGTTGTAGGCCTTGGTGCGGCCCAAGTGGCAAACCATTTCTGATCATCTCTTCTCGGCCAAATGGCTCAAGATCAAGCGTAGTGCCTGTTCTTATTAATTTAATATCTGATACGTCCCCTATTTGGGGACCATATATTAAATGGATTTTTGGAACAGGGAGCTGGAAATGGAGCTTGCTTTGTCACACGGAACCTTCATGGGGATGGAGGGTGTGGTTATGCAGATTCAAAACGCGTTGCGCACAGCTTGAACACATGCACACCGCAGAACTGTCATCGATAGAGCATCCAGAGTTTCTGGAAATGTCTTCCCTGCGGCAATCTTTTGCTACATCTCCACAGTGGGTGTCGGTTGTAGGTCTTGGTGCGGCCCAAGTGGCAAACCATTTCTGATCATCTCTTCTCGGCCTAATGGCTCAAGATCAAGCGTAGTGCCTGTTCTTATTAGTTTAATATCTGATACATCCCCTATTTGGGGACCATATATTAAATGGATTTTTGGAACAGGGAGCTGGAAATGGAGCTTGCTTTGTCACACGGAACCTTCATGGGGATGGAGGGTGTGGTTATGCAGATTCAAAACGCGTTGCGCACAGCTTGAACACATGCACACCGCAGAACTGTCATCGATAGAGCATCCAGAGTTTCTGGAAATGTCTTCCCTGCGGCAATCTTTTGCTACATCTCCACAGTGGGTGTCGGTTGTAGGTCTTGGTGCGGCCCAAGTGGCAAACCATTTCTGATCATCTCTTCTCGGCCAAATGGCTCAAGATCAAGCGTAGTGCCTGTTCTTATTAGTTTAATATCTGATACGTCCCCTATTTGGGGACCATATATTAAATGGATTTTTGGAACAGGGAGCTGGAAATGGAGCTTGCTTTGTCACACGGAACCTTCATGGGGATGGAGGGTGTGGTTATGCAGATTCAAAACGCGTTGCGCACAGCTTGAACACATGCACACCGCAGAACTGTCATCGACAGAGCATCCAGAGTTTCTGGAAATGTCTTCCCTGCGGCAATCTTTTGCTACGTCTCCACAGTGGGTGTCGGTTGTAGGCCTTGGTGCGGCCCGTGGCAAACCATTTCTGATCATCTCTTCTCGGCCAAATGGCTCAAGATCAAGCGTAGTGTCTGTTCTTATTAGTTTAATATCTGATTGGTCCCCTATTTGGGGACCATATATTAAATGGATTTTTGGAACAGGGAGCTGGAAATGGAGCTTGCTTTGTCACACTTAACCTTCACAGGGATGGAGGGTGTGGTTATGCAGATTCAAAACGCGTTGCGCACAGCTTGAACACATGCACACCGCAGAACTGTCATCGATAGAGCATCCAGAGTTTCTGGAAATGTCTTCCCTGCGGCGATCTTTTGCTACATCTCCACAGTGGATGTCGGTTGTAGGCCTTGGTGCGGCCCAAGTGGCAAACCATTTCTGATCATCTCTTCTCGGCCAAATGGCTCAAGATCAAGCGTAGTGTCTGTTCTTATTAGTTTAATATCTGATACGTCCCCTATTTGGGGACCATATATTAAATGGATTTTTGGAACAGGGAGCTGGAAATGGAGCTTGATCTGTCACACGGAACCTTCACGGGGATGGAGGGTGTGGTTATGCAGATTCAAAACGCGTTGCGCACAGCTTGAACACATGCACACCGCAGAACTGTCGTCGACAGAGCATCCAGAGTTTCTGGAAATGTCTTCCCTGCGGCAATCTTTTGCTACGTCTCCACAGTGGGTGTCGGTTGTAGGCCTTGGTGCGGCCCAAGTGGCAAACCATTTCTGATCATCTCTTCTCGGCCAAATGGCTCAAGATCAAGCGTAGTGCCTGTTCTTATTAATTTAATATCTGATACGTCCCCTATTTGGGGACCATATATTAAATGGATTTTTGGAACAGGGAGCTGGAAATGGAGCTTGCTTTGTCACACGGAACCTTCACGGGGATGGAGGGTGTGGTTATGCAGATTCAAAACGCGTTGCGCACAGCTTGAACACATGCACACCGCAGAACTGTCATCGACAGAGCATCCAGAGTTTCTGGAAATGTCTTCCCTGCGGCAATCTTTTGCTACGTCTCCACAGTGGGTGTCGGTTGTAGGCCTTGGTGCGGCCCAAGTGGCAAATCATTTCTGATCATCTCTTCTCGGCCAAATGGCTCAAGATCAAGCGTAGTGTCTGTTCTTATTAGTTTAATATCTGATACGTCCCCTATTTGGGGACCATATATTAAATGGATTTTTGGAACAGGGAGCTGGAAATGGAGCTTGCTTTGTCGCACGGAACCATCACGGGGGTGGAGGGTGTGGTTATGCAGATTCAAAACGCGTTTCGCACAGCTTGAACACATGCACACCGCAGAACTGTCATCGATAGAGCATCCAGAGTTTCTGGAAATGTCTTCCCTGCGGCAATCTTTTGCTACGTCTCACAGTGGATGTCGGTTGTAGGCCTTGGTGCGGCCCAAGTGGCAAACCATTTCTGATCATCTCTTCTCGGCCAAATGGCTCAAGATCAAGCGTAGTGTCTGTTCTTATTAGTTTAATATCTGATACGTCCCCTATTTGGGGACCATATATTAAATGGATTTTTGGAACAGGGAGCTGGAAATGGAGCTTGCTTTGTCACACGGAACCTTCACGGGGATGGAGGGTGTGGTTATGCAGATTCAAAACGCGTTGCGCACAGCTTGAACACATGCACACCGCAGAACTGTCATCGACAGAGCATCCAGAGTTTCTGGAAATGTCTTCCCTGCGGCAATCTTTTGCTACGTCTCCACAGTGGGTGTCGGTTGTAGGCCTTGGTGCGGCCCAAGTGGCAAATCATTTCTGATCATCTCTTCTCGGCCAAATGGCTCAAGATCAAGCGTAGTGTCTGTTCTTATTAGTTTAATATCTGATACGTCCCCTATTTGGGGACCATATATTAAATGGATTTTTGGAACAGGGAGCTGGAAATGGAGCTTGCTTTGTCGCACGGAACCATCACGGGGGTGGAGGGTGTGGTTATGCAGATTCAAAACGCGTTTCACACAGCTTGAACACATGCACACCGCAGAACTGTCATCGACAGATCATCCAGAGTTTCTGGAAATGTCTTCCCTGCGGCAATCTTTTGCTACGTCTCCACAGTGGGTGTCGGTTGTAGGCCTTGGTGCGGCCCAAGTGGCAAAATATTTCTGATCATCTCTTCTTGGCCAAATGGCTCAAGATCAAGCGTAGTGTCTGTTCTTATTAGTTTAATATCTGATACGTCCCCTATTTGGGGACCATATATTAAATGGATTTTTGGAACAGGGAGCTGGAAATGGAGCTTGCTTTGTCACACGGAACCTTCACGGGGATTGAGGGTGTGGTTATGCAGATTCAAAACGCGTTGCGCACAGCTTGAACACATGCACACCGCAGAACTGTCATCGACAGAGCATCCAGAGTTTCTGGAAATGTCTTCCCTGCGGCAATCTTTTGCTACGTCTCCACAGTGGGTGTCGGTTGTAGGCCTTGGTGCGGCCCAAGTGGCAAACCATTTCTGATCAACTCTTCTCGGCCAAATGGCTCAAGATCAAGTGTAGTGTCTGTCCTTATTAGTTTAATATCTGATACGTCCCCTATTTGGGGACCATATATTAAATGGATTTTTGGAACAGGGAGCTGGAAATGGAGCTTGCTTTGTCGCACGGAACCTTCACGGGGATGGAGGGTGTGGTTATGCAGATTCAAAACGCGTTGCGCAGAGCTTGAACACATGCACACCGCAGAACTGTCATCGACAGAGCATCCAGAGTTTCTGGAAATGTCTTCCCTGCGGCAATCTTTTGCTACGTCTCCACAGTGGGTGTCGGTTGTAGGCCTTGGTGCGGCCCAAGTGGCAAACCATTTCTGATCATCTCTTCTCGGCCAAATGGCTCAAGATCAAGCGTAGTGTCTGTTCTTATTAGTTTAATATCTGATACGTCCCCTATTTGGGGACCATATATTAAATGGATTTTTGGAACAGGGAGCTGGAAATGGAGCTTGCTTTGTCACACGGAACCTTCACGGGGATGGAGGGTGTGGTTATGCAGATTCAAAACGCGTTGCGCACAGCTTGAACACATGCACACCGCAGAACTGTCATCGACAGAGCATCCAGAGTTTCTGGAAATGTCTTCCCTGCGGCAATCTTTTGCTACGTCTCCACAGTGGGTGTCGGTTGTAGGCCTTGGTGCGGCCCAAGTGGCAAACCATTTCTGATCATCTCTTCTCGGCCAAATGGCTCAAGATCAAGCGTAGTGTCTGTTCTTATTAGTTTAATATCTGTTACGTCCCCTATTTGGGGACCATATATTAAATGGATTTTTGGAACAGGGAGCTGGAAATGGAGCTTGCTTTGTCACACGGAACCTTCACGGGGATGGAGGGTGTGGTTATGCAGATTCAAAACGCGTTGCGCACAGCTTGAACACATGCACACCGCAGAACTGTCATCAACAGAGCATCCAGAGTTTCTGGAAATGTCTTCCCTGCGGCAATCTTTTGCTACGTCTTAACAGTGGGTGTCGGTTGTAGGCCTTGGTGCGGCCCAAGTGGCAAACCATTTCTGATCATCTCTTCTCGGCCAAATGGATCAAGATCAAGCGTAGTGTCTGTTCTTATTAGTTTAATATCTGATACGTCCCCTATTTGGGGACCATGTATTAAATGGATTTTTGGAACAGGGAGCTGGAAATGGAGCTTGCTTTGTCACACGGAACCTTCACGGGGATGGAGGGTGTGGTTATGCAGATTCAAAACGCGTTGCGCACAGCTTGAACACATGCACACCGCAGAACTGTCATCGACAGAGCATCCAGAGTTTCTGGAAATGTCTTCCCTGCGGCAATCTTTTGCTACGTCTCCACAGTGGGTGTCGGTTGTAGGCCTTGGTGCGGCCCAAGTGGCAAACCATTTCTGATCATCTCTTCTCGGCCAAATGGCTCAAGATCAAGCGTAGTGTCTGTTCTTATTAGTTTAATATCTGATACGTCCCCTATTTGGGGACCATATATTAAATGGATTTTTGGAACAGGGAGCTGGAAATGGAGCTTGCTTTGTCGCACGGAACCTTCACGGGGGTGGAGGGTGTGGTTATGCAGATTCAAAATGCGTTTCGCACAGCTTGAACACATGCACACCGCAGAACTGTCATCGACAGATCATCCAGAGTTTCTGGAAATGTCTTCCCTGCGGCAATCTTTTGCTACGTCTCCACAGTGGGTGTCGGTTGTAGGCCTTGGTGCGGCCCAAGTGGCAAACCATTTCTGATCATCTCTTCTCGGCCAAATGGCTCAAGATCAAGCGTAGTGTCTGTTCTTATTAGTTTAATATCTGATACGTCCCCTATTTGGGGACCATATATTAAATGGATTTTTGGAACAGGGAGCTGGAAATGGAGCTTGCTTTGTCACACGGAACCTTCACGGGGATGGAGGGTGTGGTTATGCAGATTCAAAACGCGTTGCGCACAGCTTGAACACATGCACACCGCAGAACTGTCATCAACAGAGCATCCAGAGTTTCTGGAAATGTCTTCCCTGCGGCAATCTTTTGCTACGTCTCCACAGTGGGTGTCGGTTGTAGGCCTTGGTGCGGCCCAAGTGGCAAACCATTTCTGATCAACTCTTCTCGGCCAAATGGCTCAAGATCAAGTGTAGTGCCTGTTCTTATTAGTTTAATATCTGATACGTCCCCTATTTGGGGACCATATATTAAATGGATTTTTGGAACAGGGAGCTGGAAATGGAGCTTGCTTTGTCGCACGGAACCTTCACGGGGATGGAGGGTGTGGTTATGCAGATTCAAAACGCGTTGCGCACAGCTTGAACACATGCACACCGCAGAACTGTCATCGATAGAGCATCCAGAGTTTCTGGAAATGTCTTCCCTGCGGCGATCTTTTGCTACGTCTCCACAGTGGATGTCGGTTGTAGGCCTTGGTGCGGCCCAAGTGGCAAACCATTTCTGATCATCTCTTCTCGGCCAAATGGCTCAAGATCAAGCGTAGTGTCTGTTCTTATTAGTTTAATATCTGATACGTCCCCTATTTGGGGACCATATATTAAATGGATTTTTGGAACAGGGAGCTGGAAATGGAGCTTGATCTGTCACACGGAACCTTCACGGGGATGGAGGGTGTGGTTATGCAGATTCAAAACGCGTTGCGCACAGCTTGAACACATGCACACCGCAGAACTGTCGTCGACAGAGCATCCAGAGTTTCTGGAAATGTCTTCCCTGCGGCAATCTTTTGCTACGTCTCCACAGTGGGTGTCGGTTGTAGGCCTTGGTGCGGCCCAAGTGGCAAACCATTTCTGATCATCTCTTCTCGGCCAAATGGCTCAAGATCAAGCGTAGTGCCTGTTCTTATTAATTTAATATCTGATACGTCCCCTATTTGGGGACCATATATTAAATGGATTTTTGGAACAGGGAGCTGGAAATGGAGCTTGCTTTGTCACACGGAACCTTCACGGGGATGGAGGGTGTGGTTATGCAGATTCAAAACGCGTTGCGCACAGCTTGAACACATGCACACCGCAGAACTGTCATCGACAGAGCATCCAGAGTTTCTGGAAATGTCTTCCCTGCGGCAATCTTTTGCTACGTCTCCACAGTGGGTGTCGGTTGTAGGCCTTGGTGCGGCCCAAGTGGCAAATCATTTCTGATCATCTCTTCTCGGCCAAATGGCTCAAGATCAAGCGTAGTGTCTGTTCTTATTAGTTTAATATCTGATACGTCCCCTATTTGGGGACCATATATTAAATGGATTTTTGGAACAGGGAGCTGGAAATGGAGCTTGCTTTGTCGCACGGAACCATCACGGGGGTGGAGGGTGTGGTTATGCAGATTCAAAACGCGTTTCGCACAGCTTGAACACATGCACACCGCAGAACTGTCATCGACAGATCATCCAGAGTTTCTGGAAATGTCTTCCCTGCGGCAATCTTTTGCTACGTCTCCACAGTGGGTTTCGGTTGTAGGCCTTGGTGCGGCCCAAGTGGCAAACCATTTCTGATCATCTCTTCTCGGCCAAATGGCTCAAGATCAAGTGTAGTGTCTGTTCTTATTAGTTTAATATCTGATACGTCCCCTATTTGGGGACCATATATTAAATGGATTTTTGGAACAGGGAGCTGGAAATGGAGCTTGCTTTGTCGCACGGAACCTTCACGGGGATGGAGGGTGTGGTTATGCAGATTCAAAACGCGTTGCGCACAGCTTGAACACATGCTCACCGCAGAACTGTCATCGATAGAGCATCCAGAGTTTCTGGAAATGTCTTCCCTGCGGCAATCTTTTGCTACGTCTCACAGTGGATGTCGGTTGTAGGCCTTGGTGCGGCCCAAGTGGCAAACCATTTCTGATCATCTCTTCTCGGCCAAATGGCTCAAGATCAAGCGTAGTGTCTGTTCTTATTAGTTTAATATCTGATACGTCCCCTATTTGGGGACCATATATTAAATGGATTTTTGGAACAGGGAGCTGGAAATGGAGCTTGCTTTGTCACACGGAACCTTCACGGGGATGGAGGGTGTGGTTATGCAGATTCAAAACGCGTTGCGCACAGCTTGAACACATGCACACCGCAGAACTGTCATCGACAGAGCATCCAGAGTTTCTGGAAATGTCTTCCCTGCGGCAATCTTTTGCTACGTCTCCACAGTGGGTGTCGGTTGTAGGCCTTGGTGCGGCCCAAGTGGCAAACCATTTCTGATCATTTCTTCTCGGCCAAATGGCTCAAGATCAAGCGTAGTGTCTGTTCTTATTAGTTTAATATCTGTTACGTCCCCTATTTGGGGACCATATATTAAATGGATTTTTGGAACAGGGAGCTGGAAATGGAGCTTGCTTTGTCACACGGAACCTTCACGGGGATGGAGGGTGTGGTTATGCAGATTCAAAACGCGTTGCGCACAGCTTGAACACATGCACACCGCAGAACTGTCATCAACAGAGCATCCAGAGTTTCTGGAAATGTCTTCCCTGCGGCAATCTTTTGCTACGTCTTAACAGTGGGTGTCGGTTGTAGGCCTTGGTGCGGCCCAAGTGGCAAACCATTTCTGATCATCTCTTCTCGGCCAAATGGATCAAGATCAAGCGTAGTGTCTGTTCTTATTAGTTTAATATCTGATACGTCCCCTATTTGGGGACCATGTATTAAATGGATTTTTGGAACAGGGAGCTGGAAATGGAGCTTGCTTTGTCACACGGAACCTTCACGGGGATGGAGGGTGTGGTTATGCAGATTCAAAACGCGTTGCGCACAGCTTGAACACATGCACACCGCAGAACTGTCATCGACAGAGCATCCAGAGTTTCTGAAAATGTCTTCCCTGCGGCAATCTTTTGCTACGTCTCCACAGTGGGTGTCGGTTGTAGGCCTTGGTGCGGCCCAAGTGGCAAACCATTTCTGATCATCTCTTCTCGGCCAAATGGCTCAAGATCAAGCGTAGTGTCTGTTCTTATTAGTTTAATATCTGATACGTCCCCTATTTGGGGACCATATATTAAATGGATTTTTGGAACAGGGAGCTGGAAATGGAGCTTGCTTTGTCGCACGGAACCTTCACGGGGGTGGAGGGTGTGGTTATGCAGATTCAAAATGCGTTTCGCACAGCTTGAACACATGCACACCGCAGAACTGTCATCGACAGATCATCCAGAGTTTCTGGAAATGTCTTCCCTGCGGCAATCTTTTGCTACGTCTCCACAGTGGGTGTCGGTTGTAGGCCTTGGTGCGGCCCAAGTGGCAAACCATTTCTGATCATCTCTTCTCGGCCAAATGGCTCAAGATCAAGCGTAGTGTCTGTTCTTATTAGTTTAATATCTGATACGTCCCCTATTTGGGGACCATATATTAAATGGATTTTTGGAACAGGGAGCTGGAAATGGAGCTTGATCTGTCACACGGAACCTTCACGGGGATGGAGGGTGTGGTTATGCAGATTCAAAACGCGTTGCGCACAGCTTGAACACATGCACACCGCAGAACTGTCGTCGACAGAGCATCCAGAGTTTCTGGAAATGTCTTCCCTGCGGCAATCTTTTGCTACGTCTCCACAGTGGGTGTCGGTTGTAGGCCTTGGTGCGGCCCAAGTGGCAAACCATTTCTGATCATCTCTTCTCGGCCAAATGGCTCAAGATCAAGCGTAGTGCCTGTTCTTATTAATTTAATATCTGATACGTCCCCTATTTGGGGACCATATATTAAATGGATTTTTGGAACAGGGAGCTGGAAATGGAGCTTGCTTTGTCACACGGAACCTTCACGGGGATGGAGGGTGTGGTTATGCAGATTCAAAACGCGTTGCGCACAGCTTGAACACATGCACACCGCAGAACTGTCATCGACAGAGCATCCAGAGTTTCTGGAAATGTCTTCCCTGCGGCAATCTTTTGCTACGTCTCCACAGTGGGTGTCGGTTGTAGGCCTTGGTGCGGCCCAAGTGGCAAATCATTTCTGATCATCTCTTCTCGGCCAAATGGCTCAAGATCAAGCGTAGTGTCTGTTCTTATTAGTTTAATATCTGATACGTCCCCTATTTGGGGACCATATATTAAATGGATTTTTGGAACAGGGAGCTGGAAATGGAGCTTGCTTTGTCGCACGGAACCATCACGGGGGTGGAGGGTGTGGTTATGCAGATTCAAAACGCGTTTCGCACAGCTTGAACACATGCACACCGCAGAACTGTCATCGACAGATCATCCAGAGTTTCTGGAAATGTCTTCCCTGCGGCAATCTTTTGCTACGTCTCCACAGTGGGTGTCGGTTGTAGGCCTTGGTGCGGCCCAAGTGGCAAACCATTTCTGATCATCTCTTCTCGGCCAAATGGCTCAAGATCAAGTGTAGTGTCTGTTCTTATTAGTTTAATATCTGATACGTCCCCTATTTGGGGACCATATATTAAATGGATTTTTGGAACAGGGAGCTGGAAATGGAGCTTGCTTTGTCGCACGGAACCTTCACGGGGATGGAGGGTGTGGTTATGCAGATTCAAAACGCGTTGCGCACAGCTTGAACACATGCACACCGCAGAACTGTCATCGATAGAGCATCCAGAGTTTCTGGAAATGTCTTCCCTGCGGCAATCTTTTGCTACGTCTCACAGTGGATGTCGGTTGTAGGCCTTGGTGCGGCCCAAGTGGCAAACCATTTCTGATCATCTCTTCTCGGCCAAATGGCTCAAGATCAAGCGTAGTGTCTGTTCTTATTAGTTTAATATCTGATACGTCCCCTATTTGGGGACCATATATTAAATGGATTTTTGGAACAGGGAGCTGGAAATGGAGCTTGCTTTGTCACATGGAACCTTCACGGGGATGGAGGGTGTGGTTATGCAGATTCAAAACGCGTTGCGCACAGCTTGAACACATGCACACCGCAGAACTGTCATCGACAGAGCATCCAGAGTTTCTGGAAATGTCTTCCCTGCGGCAATCTTTTGCTACGTCTCCACAGTGGGTGTCGGTTGTAGGCCTTGGTGCGGCCCAAGTGGCAAATCATTTCTGATCATCTCTTCTCGGCCAAATGGCTCAAGATCAAGCGTAGTGTCTGTTCTTATTAGTTTAATATCTGATACGTCCCCTATTTGGGGACCATATATTAAATGGATTTTTGGAACAGGGAGCTGGAAATGGAGCTTGCTTTGTCGCACGGAACCATCACGGGGGTGGAGGGTGTGGTTATGCAGATTCAAAACGCGTTTCACACAGCTTGAACACATGCACACCGCAGAACTGTCATCGACAGATCATCCAGAGTTTCTGGAAATGTCTTCCCTGCGGCAATCTTTTGCTACGTCTCCACAGTGGGTGTCGGTTGTAGGCCTTGGTGCGGCCCAAGTGGCAAACCATTTCTGATCATCTCTTCTTGGCCAAATGGCTCAAGATCAAGCGTAGTGTCTGTTCTTATTAGTTTAATATCTGATACGTCCCCTATTTGGGGACCATATATTAAATGGATTTTTGGAACAGGGAGCTGGAAATGGAGCTTGCTTTGTCACACGGAACCTTCACGGGGATGGAGGGTGTGGTTATGCAGATTCAAAACGCGTTGCGCACAGCTTGAACACATGCACACCGCAGAACTGTCATCGACAGAGCATCCAGAGTTTCTGGAAATGTCTTCCCTGCGGCAATCTTTTGCTACGTCTCCACAGTGGGTGTCGGTTGTAGGCCTTGGTGCGGCCCAAGTGGCAAACCATTTCTGATCAACTCTTCTCGGCCAAATGGCTCAAGATCAAGTGTAGTGTCTGTCCTTATTAGTTTAATATCTGATACGTCCCCTATTTGGGGACCATATATTAAATGGATTTTTGGAACAGGGAGCTGGAAATGGAGCTTGCTTTGTCGCACGGAACCTTCACGGGGATGGAGGGTGTGGTTATGCAGATTCAAAACGCGTTGCGCAGAGCTTGAACACATGCACACCGCAGAACTGTCATCGACAGAGCATCCAGAGTTTCTGGAAATGTCTTCCCTGCGGCAATCTTTTGCTACGTCTCCACAGTGGGTGTCGGTTGTAGGCCTTGGTGCGGCCCAAGTGGCAAACCATTTCTGATCATCTCTTCTCGGCCAAATGGCTCAAGATCAAGCGTAGTGTCTGTTCTTATTAGTTTAATATCTGATACGTCCCCTATTTGGGGACCATATATTAAATGGATTTCTGGAACAGGGAGCTGGAAATGGAGCTTGCTTTGTCACACGGAACCTTCACGGGGATGGAGGGTGTGGTTATGCAGATTCAAAACGCGTTGCGCACAGCTTGAACACATGCACACCGCAGAACTGTCATCGACAGAGCATCCAGAGTTTCTGGAAATGTCTTCCCTGCGGCAATCTTTTGCTACGTCTCCACAGTGGGTGTCGGTTGTAGGCCTTGGTGCGGCCCAAGTGGCAAACCATTTCTGATCATCTCTTCTCGGCCAAATGGCTCAAGATCAAGCGTAGTGTCTGTTCTTATTAGTTTAATATCTGTTACGTCCCCTATTTGGGGACCATATATTAAATGGATTTTTGGAACAGGGAGCTGGAAATGGAGCTTGCTTTGTCACACGGAACCTTCACGGGGATGGAGGGTGTGGTTATGCAGATTCAAAACGCGTTGCGCACAGCTTGAACACATGCACACCGCAGAACTGTCATCAACAGAGCATCCAGAGTTTCTGGAAATGTCTTCCCTGCGGCAATCTTTTGCTACGTCTTAACAGTGGGTGTCGGTTGTAGGCCTTGGTGCGGCCCAAGTGGCAAACCATTTCTGATCATCTCTTCTCGGCCAAATGGATCAAGATCAAGCGTAGTGTCTGTTCTTATTAGTTTAATATCTGATACGTCCCCTATTTGGGGACCATGTATTAAATGGATTTTTGGAACAGGGAGCTGGAAATGGAGCTTGCTTTGTCACACGGAACCTTCACGGGGATGGAGGGTGTGGTTATGCAGATTCAAAACGCGTTGCGCACAGCTTGAACACATGCACACCGCAGAACTGTCATCGACAGAGCATCCAGAGTTTCTGGAAATGTCTTCCCTGCGGCAATCTTTTGCTACGTCTCCACAGTGGGTGTCGGTTGTAGGCCTTGGTGCGGCCCAAGTGGCAAACCATTTCTGATCATCTCTTCTCGGCCAAATGGCTCAAGATCAAGCGTAGTGTCTGTTCTTATTAGTTTAATATCTGATACGTCCCCTATTTGGGGACCATATATTAAATGGATTTTTGGAACAGGGAGCTGGAAATGGAGCTTGCTTTGTCGCACGGAACCTTCACGGGGGTGGAGGGTGTGGTTATGCAGATTCAAAATGCGTTTCGCTCAGCTTGAACACATGCACACCGCAGAACTGTCATCGACAGATCATCCAGAGTTTCTGGAAATGTCTTCCCTGCGGCAATCTTTTGCTACGTCTCCACAGTGGGTGTCGGTTGTAGGCCTTGGTGCGGCCCAAGTGGCAAACCATTTCTGATCATCTCTTCTCGGCCAAATGGCTCAAGATCAAGCGTAGTGTCTGTTCTTATTAGTTTAATATCTGATACGTCCCCTATTTGGGGACCATATATTAAATGGATTTTTGGAACAGGGAGCTGGAAATGGAGCTTGCTTTGTCACACGGAACCTTCACGGGGATGGAGGGTGTGGTTATGCAGATTCAAAACGCGTTGCGCACAGCTTGAACACATGCACACCGCAGAACTGTCATCAACAGAGCATCCAGAGTTTCTGGAAATGTCTTCCCTGCGGCAATCTTTTGCTACGTCTCCACAGTGGGTGTCGGTTGTAGGCCTTGGTGCGGCCCAAGTGGCAAACCATTTCTGATCAACTCTTCTCGGCCAAATGGCTCAAGATCAAGTGTAGTGCCTGTTCTTATTAGTTTAATATCTGATACGTCCCCTATTTGGGGACCATATATTAAATGGATTTTTGGAACAGGGAGCTGGAAATGGAGCTTGATCTGTCACACGGAACCTTCACGGGGATGGAGGGTGTGGTTATGCAGATTCAAAACGCGTTGCGCACAGCTTGAACACATGCACACCGCAGAACTGTCGTCGACAGAGCATCCAGAGTTTCTGGAAATGTCTTCCCTGCGGCAATCTTTTGCTACGTCTCCACAGTGGGTGTCGGTTGTAGGCCTTGGTGCGGCCCAAGTGGCAAACCATTTCTGATCATCTCTTCTCGGCCAAATGGCTCAAGATCAAGCGTAGTGCCTGTTCTTATTAATTTAATATCTGATACGTCCCCTATTTGGGGACCATATATTAAATGGATTTTTGGAACAGGGAGCTGGAAATGGAGCTTGCTTTGTCACACGGAACCTTCACGGGGATGGAGGGTGTGGTTATGCAGATTCAAAACGCGTTGCGCACAGCTTGAACACATGCACACCGCAGAACTGTCATCGACAGAGCATCCAGAGTTTCTGGAAATGTCTTCCCTGCGGCAATCTTTTGCTACGTCTCCACAGTGGGTGTCGGTTGTAGGCCTTGGTGCGGCCCAAGTGGCAAATCATTTCTGATCATCTCTTCTCGGCCAAATGGCTCAAGATCAAGCGTAGTGTCTGTTCTTATTAGTTTAATATCTGATACGTCCCCTATTTGGGGACCATATATTAAATGGATTTTTGGAACAGGGAGCTGGAAATGGAGCTTGCTTTGTCGCACGGAACCATCACGGGGGTGGAGGGTGTGGTTATGCAGATTCAAAACGCGTTTCGCACAGCTTGAACACATGCACACCGCAGAACTGTCATCGACAGATCATCCAGAGTTTCTGGAAATGTCTTCCCTGCGGCAATCTTTTGCTACGTCTCCACAGTGGGTGTCGGTTGTAGGCCTTGGTGCGGCCCAAGTGGCAAACCATTTCTGATCATCTCTTCTCGGCCAAATGGCTCAAGATCAAGTGTAGTGTCTGTTCTTATTAGTTTAATATCTGATACGTCCCCTATTTGGGGACCATATATTAAATGGATTTTTGGAACAGGGAGCTGGAAATGGAGCTTGCTTTGTCGCACGGAACCTTCACGGGGATGGAGGGTGTGGTTATGCAGATTCAAAACGCGTTGCGCACAGCTTGAACACATGCACACCGCAGAACTGTCATCGATAGAGCATCCAGAGTTTCTGGAAATGTCTTCCCTGCGGCAATCTTTTGCTACGTCTCACAGTGGATGTCGGTTGTAGGCCTTGGTGCGGCCCAAGTGGCAAACCATTTCTGATCATCTCTTCTCGGCCAAATGGCTCAAGATCAAGCGTAGTGTCTGTTCTTATTAGTTTAATATCTGATACGTCCCCTATTTGGGGACCATATATTAAATGGATTTTTGGAACAGGGAGCTGGAAATGGAGCTTGCTTTGTCACACGGAACCTTCACGGGGATGGAGGGTGTGGTTATGCAGATTCAAAACGCGTTGCGCACAGCTTGAACACATGCACACCGCAGAACTGTCATCGACAGAGCATCCAGAGTTTCTGGAAATGTCTTCCCTGCGGCAATCTTTTGCTACGTCTCCACAGTGGGTGTCGGTTGTAGGCCTTGGTGCGGCCCAAGTGGCAAATCATTTCTGATCATCTCTTCTCGGCCAAATGGCTCAAGATCAAGCGTAGTGTCTGTTCTTATTAGTTTAATATCTGATACGTCCCCTATTTGGGGACCATATATTAAATGGATTTTTGGAACAGGGAGCTGGAAATGGAGCTTGCTTTGTCGCACGGAACCATCACGGGGGTGGAGGGTGTGGTTATGCAGATTCAAAACGCGTTTCACACAGCTTGAACACATGCACACCGCAGAACTGTCATCGACAGATCATCCAGAGTTTCTGGAAATGTCTTCCCTGCGGCAATCTTTTGCTACGTCTCCACAGTGGGTGTCGGTTGTAGGCCTTGGTGCGGCCCAAGTGGCAAACCATTTCTGATCATCTCTTCTTGGCCAAATGGCTCAAGATCAAGCGTAGTGTCTGTTCTTATTAGTTTAATATCTGATACGTCCCCTATTTGGGGACCATATATTAAATGGATTTTTGGAACAGGGAGCTGGAAATGGAGCTTGCTTTGTCACACGGAACCTTCACGGGGATGGAGGGTGTGGTTATGCAGATTCAAAACGCGTTGCGCACAGCTTGAACACATGCACACCGCAGAACTGTCATCGACAGAGCATCCAGAGTTTCTGGAAATGTCTTCCCTGCGGCAATCTTTTGCTACGTCTCCACAGTGGGTGTCGGTTGTAGGCCTTGGTGCGGCCCAAGTGGCAAACCATTTCTGATCAACTCTTCTCGGCCAAATGGCTCAAGATCAAGTGTAGTGTCTGTCCTTATTAGTTTAATATCTGATACGTCCCCTATTTGGGGACCATATATTAAATGGATTTTTGGAACAGGGAGCTGGAAATGGAGCTTGCTTTGTCGCACGGAACCTTCACGGGGATGGAGGGTGTGGTTATGCAGATTCAAAACGCGTTGCGCAGAGCTTGAACACATGCACACCGCAGAACTGTCATCGACAGAGCATCCAGAGTTTCTGGAAATGTCTTCCCTGCGGCAATCTTTTGCTACATCTCCACAGTGGGTGTCGGTTGTAGGCCTTGGTGCGGCCCAAGTGGCAAACCATTTCTGATCATCTCTTCTCGGCCAAATGGCTCAAGATCAAGCGTAGTGTCTGTTCTTATTAGTTTAATATCTGATACGTCCCCTATTTGGGGACCATATATTAAATGGATTTCTGGAACAGGGAGCTGGAAATGGAGCTTGCTTTGTCACACGGAACCTTCACGGGGATGGAGGGTGTGGTTATGCAGATTCAAAACGCGTTGCGCACAGCTTGAACACATGCACACCGCAGAACTGTCATCGACAGAGCATCCAGAGTTTCTGGAAATGTCTTCCCTGCGGCAATCTTTTGCTACGTCTCCACAGTGGGTGTCGGTTGTAGGCCTTGGTGCGGCCCAAGTGGCAAACCATTTCTGATCATCTCTTCTCGGCCAAATGGCTCAAGATCAAGCGTAGTGTCTGTTCTTATTAGTTTAATATCTGTTACGTCCCCTATTTGGGGACCATATATTAAATGGATTTTTGGAACAGGGAGCTGGAAATGGAGCTTGCTTTGTCACACGGAACCTTCACGGGGATGGAGGGTGTGGTTATGCAGATTCAAAACGCGTTGCGCACAGCTTGAACACATGCACACCGCAGAACTGTCATCAACAGAGCATCCAGAGTTTCTGGAAATGTCTTCCCTGCGGCAATCTTTTGCTACGTCTTAACAGTGGGTGTCGGTTGTAGGCCTTGGTGCGGCCCAAGTGGCAAACCATTTCTGATCATCTCTTCTCGGCCAAATGGATCAAGATCAAGCGTAGTGTCTGTTCTTATTAGTTTAATATCTGATACGTCCCCTATTTGGGGACCATGTATTAAATGGATTTTTGGAACAGGGAGCTGGAAATGGAGCTTGCTTTGTCACACGGAACCTTCACGGGGATGGAGGGTGTGGTTATGCAGATTCAAAACGCGTTGCGCACAGCTTGAACACATGCACACCGCAGAACTGTCATCGACAGAGCATCCAGAGTTTCTGGAAATGTCTTCCCTGCGGCAATCTTTTGCTACGTCTCCACAGTGGGTGTCGGTTGTAGGCCTTGGTGCGGCCCAAGTGGCAAACCATTTCTGATCATCTCTTCTCGGCCAAATGGCTCAAGATCAAGCGTAGTGTCTGTTCTTATTAGTTTAATATCTGATACGTCCCCTATTTGGGGACCATATATTAAATGGATTTTTGGAACAGGGAGCTGGAAATGGAGCTTGCTTTGTCGCACGGAACCTTCACGGGGGTGGAGGGTGTGGTTATGCAGATTCAAAATGCGTTTCGCTCAGCTTGAACACATGCACACCGCAGAACTGTCATCGACAGATCATCCAGAGTTTCTGGAAATGTCTTCCCTGCGGCAATCTTTTGCTACGTCTCCACAGTGGGTGTCGGTTGTAGGCCTTGGTGCGGCCCAAGTGGCAAACCATTTCTGATCATCTCTTCTCGGCCAAATGGCTCAAGATCAAGCGTAGTGTCTGTTCTTATTAGTTTAATATCTGATACGTCCCCTATTTGGGGACCATATATTAAATGGATTTTTGGAACAGGGAGCTGGAAATGGAGCTTGCTTTGTCACACGGAACCTTCACGGGGATGGAGGGTGTGGTTATGCAGATTCAAAACGCGTTGCGCACAGCTTGAACACATGCACACCGCAGAACTGTCATCAACAGAGCATCCAGAGTTTCTGGAAATGTCTTCCCTGCGGCAATCTTTTGCTACGTCTCCACAGTGGGTGTCGGTTGTAGGCCTTGGTGCGGCCCAAGTGGCAAACCATTTCTGATCAACTCTTCTCGGCCAAATGGCTCAAGATCAAGTGTAGTGCCTGTTCTTATTAGTTTAATATCTGATACGTCCCCTATTTGGGGACCATATATTAAATGGATTTTTGGAACAGGGAGCTGGAAATGGAGCTTGCTTTGTCGCACGGAACCTTCACGGGGATGGAGGGTGTGGTTATGCAGATTCAAAACGCGTTGCGCACAGCTTGAACACATGCACACCGCAGAACTGTCATCGATAGAGCATCCAGAGTTTCTGGAAATGTCTTCCCTGCGGCGATCTTTTGCTACGTCTCCACAGTGGATGTCGGTTGTAGGCCTTGGTGCGGCCCAAGTGGCAAACCATTTCTGATCATCTCTTCTCGGCCAAATGGCTCAAGATCAAGCGTAGTGTCTGTTCTTATTAGTTTAATATCTGATGCGTCCCCTATTTGGGGACCATATATTAAATGGATTTTTGGAACAGGGAGCTGGAAATGGAGCTTGCTTTGTCACACGGAACCTTCACGGGGATGGAGGGTGTGGTTAGGCAGATTCAAAATGCGTTGCGCACAGCTTGAACACATGCACACCGCAGAACTGTCGTCGACAGAGCATCCAGAGTTTCTGGAAATGTCTTCCCTGCGGCGATCTTTTGCTACATCTCCACAGTGGATGTCGGTTGTAGGCCTTGGTGCGGCCCAAGTGGCAAACCATTTCTGATCATCTCTTCTCGGCCAAATGGCTCAAGATCAAGCGTAGTGTCTGTTCTTATTAGTTTAATATCTGATACGTCCCCTATTTGGGGACCATATATTAAATGGATTTTTGGAACAGGGAGCTGGAAATGGAGCTTGATCTGTCACACGGAACCTTCACGGGGATGGAGGGTGTGGTTATGCAGATTCAAAACGCGTTGCGCACAGCTTGAACACATGCACACCGCAGAACTGTCGTCGACAGAGCATCCAGAGTTTCTGGAAATGTCTTCCCTGCGGCAATCTTTTGCTACGTCTCCACAGTGGGTGTCGGTTGTAGGCCTTGGTGCGGCCCAAGTGGCAAACCATTTCTGATCATCTCTTCTCGGCCAAATGGCTCAAGATCAAGCGTAGTGCCTGTTCTTATTAATTTAATATCTGATACGTCCCCTATTTGGGGACCATATATTAAATGGATTTTTGGAACAGGGAGCTGGAAATGGAGCTTGCTTTGTCACACGGAACCTTCATGGGGATGGAGGGTGTGGTTATGCAGATTCAAAACGCGTTGCGCACAGCTTGAACACATGCACACCGCAGAACTGTCATCGATAGAGCATCCAGAGTTTCTGGAAATGTCTTCCCTGCGGCAATCTTTTGCTACATCTCCACAGTGGGTGTCGGTTGTAGGTCTTGGTGCGGCCCAAGTGGCAAACCATTTCTGATCATCTCTTCTCGGCCAAATGGCTCAAGATCAAGCGTAGTGCCTGTTCTTATTAGTTTAATATCTGATACATCCCCTATTTGGGGACCATATATTAAATGGATTTTTGGAACAGGGAGCTGGAAATGGAGCTTGCTTTGTCACACGGAACCTTCATGGGGATGGAGGGTGTGGTTATGCAGATTCAAAACGCGTTGCGCACAGCTTGAACACATGCACACCGCAGAACTGTCATCGATAGAGCATCCAGAGTTTCTGGAAATGTCTTCCCTGCGGCAATCTTTTGCTACATCTCCACAGTGGGTGTCGGTTGTAGGTCTTGGTGCGGCCCAAGTGGCAAACCATTTCTGATCATCTCTTCTCGGCCAAATGGCTCAAGATCAAGCGTAGTGCCTGTTCTTATTAGTTTAATATCTGATACGTCCCCTATTTGGGGACCATATATTAAATGGATTTTTGGAACAGGGAGCTGGAAATGGAGCTTGCTTTGTCACACGGAACCTTCATGGGGATGGAGGGTGTGGTTATGCAGATTCAAAACGCGTTGCGCACAGCTTGAACACATGCACACCGCAGAACTGTCATCGACAGAGCATCCAGAGTTTCTGGAAATGTCTTCCCTGCGGCAATCTTTTGCTACGTCTCCACAGTGGGTGTCGGTTGTAGGCCTTGGTGCGGCCCGTGGCAAACCATTTCTGATCATCTCTTCTCGGCCAAATGGCTCAAGATCAAGCGTAGTGTCTGTTCTTATTAGTTTAATATCTGATTGGTCCCCTATTTGGGGACCATATATTAAATGGATTTTTGGAACAGGGAGCTGGAAATGGAGCTTGCTTTGTCACACTTAACCTTCACAGGGATGGAGGGTGTGGTTATGCAGATTCAAAACGCGTTGCGCACAGCTTGAACACATGCACACCGCAGAACTGTTATCGATAGAGCATCCAGAGTTTCTGGAAATGTCTTCCCTGCGGCGATCTTTTGCTACATCTCCACAGTGGATGTCGGTTGTAGGCCTTGGTGCAGCCCAAGTGGCAAACCATTTCTGATCATCTCTTCTCGGCCAAATGGCTCAAGATCAAGCGTAGTGTCTGTTCTTATTAGTTTAATATCTGATACGTCCCCTATTTGGGGACCATATATTAAATGGATTTTTGGAACAGGGAGCTGGAAATGGAGCTTGATCTGTCACACGGAACCTTCACGGGGATGGAGGGTGTGGTTATGCAGATTCAAAACGCGTTGCGCACAGCTTGAACACATGCACACCGCAGAACTGTCGTCGACAGAGCATCCAGAGTTTCTGGAAATGTCTTCCCTGCGGCAATCTTTTGCTACGTCTCCACAGTGGGTGTCGGTTGTAGGCCTTGGTGCGGCCCAAGTGGCAAACCATTTCTGATCATCTCTTCTCGGCCAAATGGCTCAAGATCAAGCGTAGTGCCTGTTCTTATTAATTTAATATCTGATACGTCCCCTATTTGGGGACCATATATTAAATGGATTTTTGGAACAGGGAGCTGGAAATGGAGCTTGCTTTGTCACACGGAACCTTCATGGGGATGGAGGGTGTGGTTATGCAGATTCAAAACGCGTTGCGCACAGCTTGAACACATGCACACCGCAGAACTGTCATCGATAGAGCATCCAGAGTTTCTGGAAATGTCTTCCCTGCGGCAATCTTTTGCTACATCTCCACAGTGGGTGTCGGTTGTAGGTCTTGGTGCGGCCCAAGTGGCAAACCATTTCTGATCATCTCTTCTCGGCCAAATGGCTCAAGATCAAGCGTAGTGCCTGTTCTTATTAGTTTAATATCTGATACGTCGCCTATTTGGGGACCATATATTAAATGGATTTTTGGAACAGGGAGCTGGAAATGGAGCTTGCTTTGTCACACGGAACCATCATGGGGATGGAGGGTGTGGTTATGCAGATTCAAAACGCGTTGCGCACAGCTTGAACACATGCACACCGCAGAACTGTCATCGATAGAGCATCCAGAGTTTCTGGAAATGTCTTCCCTGCGGCAATCTTTTGCTACATCTCCACAGTGGGTGTCGGTTGTAGGTCTTGGTGCGGCCCAAGTGGCAAACCATTTCTGATCATCTCTTCTCGGCCAAATGGCTCAAGATCAAGCGTAGTGCCTGTTCTTATTAGTTTAATATCTGATACGTCCCCTATTTGGGGACCATATATTAAATGGATTTTTGGAACAGGGAGCTGGAAATGGAGCTTGCTTTGTCACACGGAACCTTCACGGGGATGGAGGGTGTGGTTATGCAGATTCAAAACGCGTTGCGCACAGCTTGAACACATGCACACCGCAGAACTGTCATCGATAGAGCATCCAGAGTTTCTGGAAATGTCTTCCCTGCGGCAATCTTTTGCTACGTCTCCACAGTGGGTGTCGGTTGTAGGCCTTGGTGCGGCCCAAGTGGCAAACCATTTCTTTTCATCTCTTCTCGGCCAAATGGCTCAAGATCAAGCGTAGTGTCTGTTCTTATTAGTTTAATATCTGTTACGTCCCCTATTTGGGGACCATATATTAAATGGATTTTTGGAACAGGGAGCTGGAAATGGAGCTTGCTTTGTCACACGGAACCTTCACGGGGATGGAGGGTGTGGTTATGCAGATTCAAAACGCGTTGCGCACAGCTTGAACACATGCACACCGCAGAACTGTCATCGACAGAGCATCCAGAGTTTCTGGAAATGTCTTCCCTGCGGCAATCTTTTGCTACGTCTTAACAGTGGGTGTCGGTTGTAGGCCTTGGTGCGGCCCAAGTGGCAAACCATTTCTGATCATCTCTTCTCGGCCAAATGGATCAAGATCAAGCGTAGTGTCTGTTATTAGTTTAATATCTGATACGTCCCGTATTTGGGGACCATATATTACATGGATTTTTGGAACAGGGAGCTGGAAATGGAGCTTGCTTTGTCACACGGAACCTTCACGGGGATGGAGGGTGTGGTTATGCAGATTCAAAACGCGTTGCGCACAGCTTGAACACATGCACACCGCAGAACTGTCATCGACAGAGCATCCAGAGTTTCTGGAAATGTCTTCCCTGCGGCAATCTTTTGCTACGTCTCCACAGTGGGTGTCGGTTGTAGGCCTTGGTGCGGCCCAAGTGGCAAACCATTTCTGATCATCTCTTCTCGGCCAAATGGCTCAAGATCAAGCGTAGTGTCTGTTCTTATTAGTTTAATATCTGATACGTCCCCTATTTGGGGACCATATATTAAATGGATTTTTGGAACAGGGAGCTGGAAATGGAGCTTGCTTTGTCACACGGAACCTTCACGGGGATGGAGGGTGTGGTTATGCAGATTCAAAACGCGTTGCGCACAGCTTGAACACATGCACACCGCAGAACTGTCATCGACAGAGCATCCAGAGTTTCTGGAAATGTCTTCCCTGCGGCAATCTTTTGCTACGTCTCCACAGTGGGTGTCGGTTGTAGGCCTTGGTGCGGCCCAAGTGGCAAATCATTTCTGATCATCTCTTCTCGGCCAAATGGCTCAAGATCAAGCGTAGTGTCTGTTCTTATTAGTTTAATATCTGATACGTCCCCTATTTGGGGACCATATATTAAATGGATTTTTGGAACAGGGAGCTGGAAATGGAGCTTGCTTTGTCGCACGGAACCATCACGGGGGTGGAGGGTGTGGTTATGCAGATTCAAAACGCGTTTCGCACAGCTTGAACACATGCACACCGCAGAACTGTCATCGACAGATCATCCAGAGTTTCTGGAAATGTCTTCCCTGCGGCAATCTTTTGCTACGTCTCCACAGTGGGTGTCGGTTGTAGGCCTTGGTGCGGCCCAAGTGGCAAACCATTTCTGATCATCTCTTCTCGGCCAAATGGCTCAAGATCAAGTGTAGTGTCTGTTCTTATTAGTTTAATATCTGAAACGTCCCCTATTTGGGGACCATATATTAAATGGATTTTTGGAACAGGGAGCTGGAAATGGAGCTTGCTTTGTCGCACGGAACCTTCACGGGGATGGAGGGTGTGGTTATGCAGATTCAAAACGCGTTGCGCACAGCTTGAACACATGCACACCGCAGAACTGTCATCGACAGATCATCCAGAGTTTCTGGAAATGTCTTCCCTGCGGCAATCTTTTGCTACGTCTCCACAGTGGGTGTCGGTTGTAGGCCTTGGTGCGGCCCAAGTGGCAAACCATTTCTGATCATCTCTTCTCGGCCAAATGGCTCAAGATCAAGTGTAGTGTCTGTTCTTATTAGTTTAATATCTGATACGTCCCCTATTTGGGGACCATATATTAAATGGATTTTTGGAACAGGGAGCTGGAAATGGAGCTTGCTTTGTCGCACGGAACCTTCACGGGGATGGAGGGTGTGGTTATGCAGATTCAAAACGCGTTTCGCACAGCTTGAACACATGCACACCGCAGAACTGTCATCGACAGATCATCCAGAGTTTCTGGAAATGTCTTCCCTGCGGCAATCTTTTGCTACGTCTCCACAGTGGGTGTCGGTTGTAGGCCTTGGTGTGGCCCAAGTGGCAAACCATTTCTGATCATCTCTTCTCGGCCAAATGGCTCAAGATCAAGTGTAGTGTCTGTTCTTATTAGTTTAATATCTGATACGTCCCCTATTTGGGGACCATATATTAAATGGATTTTTGGAACAGGGAGCTGGAAATGGAGCTTGCTTTGTCGCACGGAACCTTCACGGGGATGGAGGGTGTGGTTATGCAGATTCAAAACGCGTTGCGCACAGCTTGAACACATGCACACCGCAGAACTGTCATCGATAGAGCATCCAGAGTTTCTGGAAATGTCTTCCCTGCGGCAATCTTTTGCTACGTCTCACAGTGGATGTCGGTTGTAGGCCTTGGTGCGGCCCAAGTGGCAAACCATTTCTGATCATCTCTTCTCGGCCAAATGGCTCAAGATCAAGCGTAGTGTCTGTTCTTATTAGTTTAATATCTGATACGTCCCCTATTTGGGGACCATATATTAAATGGATTTTTGGAACAGGGAGCTGGAAATGGAGCTTGCTTTGTCACACGGAACCTTCACGGGGATGGAGGGTGTGGTTATGCAGATTCAAAACGCGTTGCGCACAGCTTGAACACATGCACACCGCAGAACTGTCATCGACAGAGCATCCAGAGTTTCTGGAAATGTCTTCCCTGCGGCAATCTTTTGCTACGTCTCCACAGTGGGTGTCGGTTGTAGGCCTTGGTGCGGCCCAAGTGGCAAACCATTTCTGATCATCTCTTCTCGGCCAAATGGCTCAAGATCAAGCGTAGTGTCTGTTCTTATTAGTTTAATATCTGATACGTCCCCTATTTGGGGACCATATATTAAATGGATTTTTGGAACAGGGAGCTGGAAATGGAGCTTGCTTTGTCACACGGAACCTTCACGGGGATGGAGGGTGTGGTTATGCAGATTCAAAACGCGTTGCGCACAGCTTGAACACATGCACACCGCAGAACTGTCATCGACAGAGCATCCAGAGTTTCTGGAAATGTCTTCCCTGCGGCAATCTTTTGCTACGTCTCCACAGTGGGTGTCGGTTGTAGGCCTTGGTGCGGCCCAAGTGGCAAATCATTTCTGATCATCTCTTCTCGGCCAAATGGCTCAAGATCAAGCGTAGTGTCTGTTCTTATTAGTTTAATATCTGATACGTCCCCTATTTGGGGACCATATATTAAATGGATTTTTGGAACAGGGAGCTGGAAATGGAGCTTGCTTTGTCGCACGGAACCATCACGGGGGTGGAGGGTGTGGTTATGCAGATTCAAAACGCGTTTCACACAGCTTGAACACATGCACACCGCAGAACTGTCATCGACAGATCATCCAGAGTTTCTGGAAATGTCTTCCCTGCGGCAATCTTTTGCTACGTCTCCACAGTGGGTGTCGGTTGTAGGCCTTGGTGCGGCCCAAGTGGCAAACCATTTCTGATCATCTCTTCTTGGCCAAATGGCTCAAGATCAAGCGTAGTGTCTGTTCTTATTAGTTTAATATCTGATACGTCCCCTATTTGGGGACCATATATTAAATGGATTTTTGGAACAGGGAGCTGGAAATGGAGCTTGCTTTGTCACACGGAACCTTCACGGGGATGGAGGGTGTGGTTATGCAGATTCAAAACGCGTTGCGCACAGCTTGAACACATGCACACCGCAGAACTGTCATCGACAGAGCATCCAGAGTTTCTGGAAATGTCTTCCCTGCGGCAATCTTTTGCTACGTCTCCACAGTGGGTGTCGGTTGTAGGCCTTGGTGCGGCCCAAGTGGCAAACCATTTCTGATCAACTCTTCTCGGCCAAATGGCTCAAGATCAAGTGTAGTGTCTGTCCTTATTAGTTTAATATCTGATACGTCCCCTATTTGGGGACCATATATTAAATGGATTTTTGGAACAGGGAGCTGGAAATGGAGCTTGCTTTGTCGCACGGAACCTTCACGGGGATGGAGGGTGTGGTTATGCAGATTCAAAACGCGTTGCGCAGAGCTTGAACACATGCACACCGCAGAACTGTCATCGACAGAGCATCCAGAGTTTCTGGAAATGTCTTCCCTGCGGCAATCTTTTGCTACGTCTCCACAGTGGGTGTCGGTTGTAGGCCTTGGTGCGGCCCAAGTGGCAAACCATTTCTGATCATCTCTTCTCGGCCAAATGGCTCAAGATCAAGCGTAGTGTCTGTTCTTATTAGTTTAATATCTGATACGTCCCCTATTTGGGGACCATATATTAAATGGATTTTTGGAACAGGGAGCTGGAAATGGAGCTTGCTTTGTCACACGGAACCTTCACGGGGATGGAGGGTGTGGTTATGCAGATTCAAAACGCGTTGCGCACAGCTTGAACACATGCACACCGCAGAACTGTCATCGACAGAGCATCCAGAGTTTCTGGAAATGTCTTCCCTGCGGCAATCTTTTGCTACGTCTCCACAGTGGGTGTCGGTTGTAGGCCTTGGTGCGGCCCAAGTGTCAAACCATTTCTGATCATCTCTTCTCGGCCAAATGGCTCAAGATCAAGCGTAGTGTCTGTTCTTATTAGTTTAATATCTGTTACGTCCCCTATTTGGGGACCATATATTAAATGGATTTTTGGAACAGGGAGCTGGAAATGGAGCTTGCTTTGTCACACGGAACCTTCACGGGGATGGAGGGTGTGGTTATGCAGATTCAAAACGCGTTGCGCACAGCTTGAACACATGCACACCGCAGAACTGTCATCAACAGAGCATCCAGAGTTTCTGGAAATGTCTTCCCTGCGGCAATCTTTTGCTACGTCTTAACAGTGGGTGTCGGTTGTAGGCCTTGGTGCGGCCCAAGTGGCAAACCATTTCTGATCATCTCTTCTCGGCCAAATGGATCAAGATCAAGCGTAGTGTCTGTTCTTATTAGTTTAATATCTGATACGTCCCCTATTTGGGGACCATATATTAAATGGATTTTTGGAACAGGGAGCTGGAAATGGAGCTTGCTTTGTCACACGGAACCTTCACGGGGATGGAGGGTGTGGTTATGCAGATTCAAAACGCGTTGCGCACAGCTTGAACACATGCACACCGCAGAACTGTCATCGACAGAGCATCCAGAGTTTCTGGAAATGTCTTCCCTGCGGCAATCTTTTGCTACGTCTCCACAGTGGGTGTCGGTTGTAGGCCTTGGTGCGGCCCAAGTGGCAAACCATTTCTGATCATCTCTTCTCGGCCAAATGGCTCAAGATCAAGCGTAGTGTCTGTTCTTATTAGTTTAATATCTGATACGTCCCCTATTTGGGGACCATATATTAAATGGATTTTTGGAACAGGGAGCTGGAAATGGAGCTTGCTTTGTCGCACGGAACCTTCACGGGGGTGGAGGGTGTGGTTATGCAGATTCAAAATGCGTTTCGCACAGCTTGAACACATGCACACCGCAGAACTGTCATCGACAGATCATCCAGAGTTTCTGGAAATGTCTTCCCTGCGGCAATCTTTTGCTACGTCTCCACAGTGGGTGTCGGTTGTAGGCCTTGGTGCGGCCCAAGTGGCAAACCATTTCTGATCATCTCTTCTCGGCCAAATGGCTCAAGATCAAGCGTAGTGTCTGTTCTTATTAGTTTAATATCTGATACGTCCCCTATTTGGGGACCATATATTAAATGGATTTTTGGAACAGGGAGCTGGAAATGGAGCTTGCTTTGTCACACGGAACCTTCACGGGACTGGAGGGTGTGGTTATGCAGATTCAAAACGCGTTGCGCACAGCTTGAACACATGCACACCGCAGAACTGTCATCAACAGAGCATCCAGAGTTTCTGGAAATGTCTTCCCTGCGGCAATCTTTTGCTACGTCTCCACAGTGGGTGTCGGTTGTAGGCCTTGGTGCGGCCCAAGTGGCAAACCATTTCTGATCAACTCTTCTCGGCCAAATGGCTCAAGATCAAGTGTAGTGTCTGTTCTTATTAGTTTAATATCTGATACGTCCCCTATTTGGGGACCATATATTAAATGGATTTTTGGAACAGGGAGCTGGAAATGGAGCTTGCTTTGTCGCACGGAACCTTCACGGGGATGGAGGGTGTGGTTATGCAGATTCAAAACGCGTTGCGCACAGCTTGAACACATGCACACCGCAGAACTGTCATCGATAGAGCATCCAGAGTTTCTGGAAATGTCTTCCCTGCGGCGATCTTTTGCTACGTCTCCACAGTGGATGTCGGTTGTAGGCCTTGGTGCGGCCCAAGTGGCAAACCATTTCTGATCATCTCTTCTCGGCCAAATGGCTCAAGATCAAGCGTAGTGTCTGTTCTTATTAGTTTAATATCTGATGCGTCCCCTATTTGGGGACCATATATTAAATGGATTTTTGGAACAGGGAGCTGGAAATGGAGCTTGCTTTGTCACACGGAACCTTCACGGGGATGGAGGGTGTGGTTAGGCAGATTCAAAATGCGTTGCGCACAGCTTGAACACATGCACACCGCAGAACTGTCGTCGACAGAGCATCCAGAGTTTCTGGAAATGTCTTCCCTGCGGCGATCTTTTGCTACATCTCCACAGTGGATGTCGGTTGTAGGCCTTGGTGCGGCCCAAGTGGCAAACCATTTCTGATCATCTCTTCTCGGCCAAATGGCTCAAGATCAAGCGTAGTGTCTGTTCTTATCTGATACGTCCCCTATTTGGGGACCATATATTAAATGGATTTTTGGAACAGGGAGCTGGAAATGGAGCTTGATCTGTCACACAGAACCTTCACGGGGATGGAGGGTGTGGTTATGCAGATTCAAAACGCGTTGCGCACAGCTTGAACACATGCACACCGCAGAACTGTCGTCGACAGAGCATCCAGAGTTTCTGGAAATGTCTTCCCTGCGGCAATCTTTTGCTACGTCTCCACAGTGGGTGTCGGTTGTAGGCCTTGGTGCGGCCCAAGTGGCAAACCATTTCTGATCATCTCTTCTCGGCCAAATGGCTCAAGATCAAGCGTAGTGCCTGTTCTTATTAATTTAATATCTGATACGTCCCCTATTTGGGGACCATATATTAAATGGATTTTTGGAACAGGGAGCTGGAAATGGAGCTTGCTTTGTCACACGGAACCTTCATGGGGATGGAGGGTGTGGTTATGCAGATTCAAAACGCGTTGCGCACAGCTTGAACACATGCACACCGCAGAACTGTCATCGATAGAGCATCCAGAGTTTCTGGAAATGTCTTCCCTGCGGCAATCTTTTGCTACATCTCCACAGTGGGTGTCGGTTGTAGGTCTTGGTGCGGCCCAAGTGGCAAACCATTTCTGATCATCTCTTCTCGGCCAAATGGCTCAAGATCAAGCGTAGTGCCTGTTCTTATTAGTTTAATATCTGATACATCCCCTATTTGGGGACCATATATTAAATGGATTTTTGGAACAGGGAGCTGGAAATGGAGCTTGCTTTGTCACACGGAACCTTCATGGGGATGGAGGGTGTGGTTATGCAGATTCAAAACGCGTTGCGCACAGCTTGAACACATGCACACCGCAGAACTGTCATCGATAGAGCATCCAGAGTTTCTGGAAATGTCTTCCCTGCGGCAATCTTTTGCTACATCTCCACAGTGGGTGTCGGTTGTAGGTCTTGGTGCGGCCCAAGTGGCAAACCATTTCTGATCATCTCTTCTCGGCCAAATGGCTCAAGATCAAGCGTAGTGCCTGTTCTTATTAGTTTAATATCTGATACGTCCCCTATTTGGGGACCATATATTAAATGGATTTTTGGAACAGGGAGCTGGAAATGGAGCTTGCTTTGTCACACGGAACCTTCATGGGGATGGAGGGTGTGGTTATGTAGATTCAAAACGCGTTGCGCACAGCTTGAACACATGCACACCGCAGAACTGTCATCGACAGAGCATCCAGAGTTTCTGGAAATGTCTTCCCTGCGGCAATCTTTTGCTACGTCTCCACAGTGGGTGTCGGTTGTAGGCCTTGGTGCGGCCCGTGGCAAACCATTTCTGATCATCTCTTCTCGGCCAAATGGCTCAAGATCAAGCGTAGTGTCTGTTCTTATTAGTTTAATATCTGATTGGTCCCCTATTTGGGGACCATATATTAAATGGATTTTTGGAACAGGGAGCTGGAAATGGAGCTTGCTTTGTCACACTTAACCTTCACAGGGATGGAGGGTGTGGTTATGCAGATTCAAAATGCGTTGCGCACAGCTTGAACACATGCACACCGCAGAACTGTCATCGATAGAGCATCCAGAGTTTCTGGAAATGTCTTCCCTGCGGCGATCTTTTGCTACATCTCCACAGTGGATGTCGGTTGTAGGCCTTGGTGCGGCCCAAGTGGCAAACCATTTCTGATCATCTCTTCTCGGCCAAATGGCTCAAGATCAAGCGTAGTGTCTGTTCTTATTAGTTTAATATCTGATACGTCCCCTATTTGGGGACCATATATTAAATGGATTTTTGGAACAGGGAGCTGGAAATGGAGCTTGATCTGTCACACGGAACCTTCACGGGGATGGAGGGTGTGGTTATGCAGATTCAAAACGCGTTGCGCACAGCTTGAACACATGCACACCGCAGAACTGTCGTCGACAGAGCATCCAGAGTTTCTGGAAATGTCTTCCCTGCGGCAATCTTTTGCTACGTCTCCACAGTGGGTGTCGGTTGTAGGCCTTGGTGCGGCCCAAGTGGCAAACCATTTCTGATCATCTCTTCTCGGCCAAATGGCTCAAGATCAAGCGTAGTGTCTGTTCTTATTAGTTTAATATCTGATACGTCCCCTATTTGGGGACCATATATTAAATGGATTTTTGGAACAGGGAGCTGGAAATGGAGCTTGCTTTGTCGCACGGAACCTTCACGGGGATGGAGGGTGTGGTTATGCAGATTCAAAACGCGTTGCGCAGAGCTTGAACACATGCACACCGCAGAACTGTCATCGACAGAGCATCCAGAGTTTCTGGAAATGTCTTCCCTGCGGCAATCTTTTGCTACGTCTCCACAGTGGGTGTCGGTTGTAGGCCTTGGTGCGGCCCAAGTGGCAAACCATTTCTGATCATCTCTTCTCGGCCAAATGGCTCAAGATCAAGCGTAGTGTCTGTTCTTATTAGTTTAATATCTGATACGTCCCCTATTTGGGGACCATATATTAAATGGATTTTTGGAACAGGGAGCTGGAAATGGAGCTTGCTTTGTCACACAGAACCTTCACGGGGATGGAGGGTGTGGTTATGCAGATTCAAAACGCGTTGCGCACAGCTTGAACACATGCACACCGCAGAACTGTCATCGACAGAGCATCCAGAGTTTCTGGAAATGTCTTCCCTGCGGCAATCTTTTGCTACGTCTCCACAGTGGGTGTCGGTTGTAGGCCTTGGTGCGGCCCAAGTGGCAAACCATTTCTGATCATCTCTTCTCGGCCAAATGGCTCAAGATCAAGCGTAGTGTCTGTTCTTATTAGTTTAATATCTGTTACGTCCCCTATTTGGGGACCATATATTAAATGGATTTTTGGAACAGGGAGCTGGAAATGGAGCTTGCTTTGTCACACGGAACCTTCACGGGGATGGAGGGTGTGGTTATGCAGATTCAAAACGCGTTGCGCACAGCTTGAACACATGCACACCGCAGAACTGTCATCAACAGAGCATCCAGAGTTTCTGGAAATGTCTTCCCTGCGGCAATCTTTTGCTACGTCTTAACAGTGGGTGTCGGTTGTAGGCCTTGGTGCGGCCCAAGTGGCAAACCATTTCTGATCATCTCTTCTCGGCCAAATGGATCAAGATCAAGCGTAGTGTCTGGTTCTTATTAGTTTAATATCTGATACGTCCCCTATTTGGGGACCATGTATTAAATGGATTTTTGGAACAGGGAGCTGGAAATGGAGCTTGCTTTGTCACACGGAACCTTCACGGGGATGGAGGGTGTGGTTATGCAGATTCAAAACGCGTTGCGCACAGCTTGAACACATGCACACCGCAGAACTGTCATCGACAGAGCATCCAGAGTTTCTGGAAATGTCTTCCCTGCGGCAATCTTTTGCTACGTCTCCACAGTGGGTGTCGGTTGTAGGCCTTGGTGCGGCCCAAGTGGCAAACCATTTCTGATCATCTCTTCTCGGCCAAATGGCTCAAGATCAAGCGTAGTGTCTGTTCTTATTAGTTTAATATCTGATACGTCCCCTATTTGGGGACCATATATTAAATGGATTTTTGGAACAGGGAGCTGGAAATGGAGCTTGCTTTGTCACACGGAACCTTCACGGGGATGGAGGGTGTGGTTATGCAGATTCAAAACGCGTTGCGCACAGCTTGAACACATGCACACCGCAGAACTGTCATCAACAGAGCATCCAGAGTTTCTGGAAATGTCTTCCCTGCGGCAATCTTTTGCTACGTCTCCACAGTGGGTGTCGGTTGTAGGCCTTGGTGCGGCCCAAGTGGCAAACCATTTCTGATCATCTCTTCTCGGCCAAATGGCTCAAGATCAAGCGTAGTGTCTGTTCTTATTAGTTTAATATCTGATACGTCCCCTATTTGGGGACCATGTATTAAATGGATTTTTGGAACAGGGAGCTGGAAATGGAGCTTGCTTTGTCACACGGAACCTTCACGGGGATGGAGGGTGTGGTTATGCAGATTCAAAACGCGTTGCGCACAGCTTGAACACATGCACACCGCAGAACTGTCATCAACAGAGCATCCAGAGTTTCTGGAAATGTCTTCCCTGCGGCAATCTTTTGCTACGTCTCCACAGTGGGTGTCGGTTGTAGGCCTTGGTGCGGCCCAAGTGGCAAACCATTTCTGATCATCTCTTCTCGGCCAAATGGCTCAAGATCAAGCGTAGTGTCTGTTCTTATTAGTTTAATATCTGATACGTCCCCTATTTGGGGACCATATATTAAATGGATTTTTGGAACAGGGAGCTGGAAATGGAGCTTGCTTTGTCACACGGAACCTTCACGGGGATGGAGGGTGTGGTTATGCAGATTCAAAACGCGTTGCGCACAGCTTGAACACATGCACACCGCAGAACTGTCATCAACAGAGCATCCAGAGTTTCTGGAAATGTCTTCCCTGCGGCAATCTTTTGCTACGTCTCCACAGTGGGTGTCGGTTGTAGGCCTTGGTGCGGCCCAAGTGGCAAACCATTTCTGATCATCTCTTCTCGGCCAAATGGCTCAAGATCAAGCGTAGTGTCTGTTCTTATTAGTTTAATATCTGATACGTCCCCTATTTGGGGACCATATATTAAATGGATTTTTGGAACAGGGAGCTGGAAATGGAGCTTGCTTTGTCGCACGGAACCTTCACGGGGATGGAGGGTGTGGTTATGCAGATTCAAAACGCGTTGCGCACAGCTTGAACACATGCACACCGCAGAACTGTCATCGACAGAGCATCCAGAGTTTCTGGAAATGTCTTCCCTGCGGCAATCTTTTGCTACGTCTCCACAGTGGATGTCGGTTGTAGGCCTTGGTGCGGTCCAAGTGGCAAACCATTTCTGATCATCTCTTCTCGGCCAAATGGCTCAAGATCAAGCGTAGTGTCTGTTCTTATTAGTTTAATATCTGATGCGTCCCCTATTTGGGGACCATATATTAAATGGATTTTTGGAACAGGGAGCTGGAAATGGAGCTTGCTTTGTCACACGGAACCTTCACGGGGATGGAGGGTGTGGTTAGGCAGATTCAAAATGCGTTGCGCACAGCTTGAACACATGCACACCGCAGAACTGTCGTCGACAGAGCATCCAGAGTTTCTGGAAATGTCTTCCCTGCGGCGATCTTTTGCTACATCTCCACAGTGGATGTCGGTTGTAGGCCTTGGTGCGGCCCAAGTGGCAAACCATTTCTGATCATCTCTTCTCGGCCAAATGGCTCAAGATCAAGCGTAGTGTCTGTTCTTATTAGTTTAATATCTGATACGTCCCCTATTTGGGGACCATATATTAAATGGATTTTTGGAACAGGGAGCTGGAAATGGAGCTTGATCTGTCACACGGAACCTTCACGGGGATGGAGGGTGTGGTTATGCAGATTCAAAACGCGTTGCGCACAGCTTGAACACATGCACACCGCAGAACTGTCGTCGACAGAGCATCCAGAGTTTCTGGAAATGTCTTCCCTGCGGCAATCTTTTGCTACGTCTCCACAGTGGGTGTCGGTTGTAGGCCTTGGTGCGGCCCAAGTGGCAAACCATTTCTGATCATCTCTTCTCGGCCAAATGGCTCAAGATCAAGCGTAGTGCCTGTTCTTATTAATTTAATATCTGATACGTCCCCTATTTGGGGACCATATATTAAATGGATTTTTGGAACAGGGAGCTGGAAATGGAGCTTGCTTTGTCACACGGAACCTTCACGGGGATGGAGGGTGTGGTTAGGCAGATTCAAAATGCGTTGCGCACAGCTTGAACACATGCACACCGCAGAACTGTCATCGATAGAGCATCCAGAGTTTCTGGAAATGTCTTCCCTGCGGCAATCTTTTGCTACATCTCCACAGTGGGTGTCGGTTGTAGGCCTTGGTGCGGCCCAAGTGGCAAACCATTTCTGATCATCTCTTCTCGGCCAAATGCCTCAAGATCAAGCGTAGTGCCTGTTCTTATTAGTTTAATATCTGATACGTCCCCTATTTGGGGACCATATATTAAATGGATTTTTGGAACAGGGAGCTGGAAATGGAGCTTGATCTGTCACACGGAACCTTCACGGGGATGGAGGGTGTGGTTATGCAGATTCAAAACGCGTTGCGCACAGCTTGAACACATGCACACCGCAGAACTGTCATCGACAGAGCATCCAGAGTTTCTGGAAATGTCTTCCCTGCGGCAATCTTTTGCTACGTCTCCACAGTGGGTGTCGGTTGTAGGCCTTGGTGCGGCCCGTGGCAAACCATTTCTGATCATCTCTTCTCGGCCAAATGGCTCAAGATCAAGCGTAGTGTCTGTTCTTATTAGTTTAATATCTGATTGGTCCCCTATTTGGGGACCATATATTAAATGGATTTTTGGAACAGGGAGCTGGAAATGGAGCTTGCTTTGTCACACTTAACCTTCACAGGGATGGAGGGTGTGGTTATGCAGATTCAAAACGCGTTGCGCACAGCTTGAACACATGCACACCGCAGAACTGTCATCGATAGAGCATCCAGAGTTTCTGGAAATGTCTTCCCTGCGGCGATCTTTTGCTACATCTCCACAGTGGATGTCGGTTGTAGGCCTTGGTGCGGCCCAAGTGGCAAACCATTTCTGATCATCTCTTCTCGGCCAAATGGCTCAAGATCAAGCGTAGTGTCTGTTCTTATTAGTTTAATATCTGATACGTCCCCTATTTGGGGACCATATATTAAATGGATTTTTGGAACAGGGAGCTGGAAATGGAGCTTGATCTGTCACACGGAACCTTCACGGGGATGGAGGGTGTGGTTATGCAGATTCAAAACGCGTTGCGCACAGCTTGAACACATGCACACCGCAGAACTGTCGTCGACAGAGCATCCAGAGTTTCTGGAAATGTCTTCCCTGCGGCAATCTTTTGCTACGTCTCCACAGTGGGTGTCGGTTGTAGGCCTTGGTGCGGCCCAAGTGGCAAACCATTTCTGATCATCTCTTCTCGGCCAAATGGCTCAAGATCAAGCGTAGTGCCTGTTCTTATTAATTTAATATCTGATACGTCCCCTATTTGGGGACCATATATTAAATGGATTTTTGGAACAGGGAGCTGGAAATGGAGCTTGCTTTGTCACACGGAACCTTCATGGGGATGGAGGGTGTGGTTATGCAGATTCAAAACGCGTTGCGCACAGCTTGAACACATGCACACCGCAGAACTGTCATCGATAGAGCATCCAGAGTTTCTGGAAATGTCTTCCCTGCGGCAATCTTTTGCTACATCTCCACAGTGGGTGTCGGTTGTAGGTCTTGGTGCGGCCCAAGTGGCAAACCATTTCTGATCATCTCTTCTCGGCCAAATGGCTCAAGATCAAGCGTAGTGCCTGTTCTTATTAGTTTAATATCTGATACGTCCCCTATTTGGGGACCATATATTAAATGGATTTTTGGAACAGGGAGCTGGAAATGGAGCTTGCTTTGTCACACTTAACCTTCACAGGGATGGAGGGTGTGGTTATGCAGATTCAAAACGCGTTGCGCACAGCTTGAACACATGCACACCGCAGAACTGTCATCGACAGAGCATCCAGAGTTTCTGGAAATGTCTTCCCTGCGGCAATCTTTTGCTACGTCTCCACAGTGGGTGTCGGTTGTAGGCCTTGGTGCGGCCCATGGCAAACCATTTCTGATCATCTCTTCTCGGCCAAATGGCTCAAGATCAAGCGTAGTGTCTGTTCTTATTAGTTTAATATCTGATTGGTCCCCTATTTGGGGACCATATATTAAATGGATTTTTGGAACAGGGAGCTGGAAATGGAGCTTGCTTTGTCACACTTAACCTTCACAGGGATGGAGGGTGTGGTTATGCAGATTCAAAACGCGTTGCGCACAGCTTGAACACATGCACACCGCAGAACTGTCATCGACAGAGCATCCAGAGTTTCTGGAAATGTCTTCCCTGCGGCAATCTTTTGCTACGTCTCCACAGTGGGTGTCGGTTGTAGGCCTTGGTGCGGCCCATGGCAAACCATTTCTGATCATCTCTTCTCGGCCAAATGGCTCAAGATCAAGCGTAGTGTCTGTTCTTATTAGTTTAATATCTGATTGGTCCCCTATTTGGGGACCATATATTAAATGGATTTTTGGAACAGGGAGCTGGAAATGGAGCTTGCTTTGTCACACTTAACCTTCACAGGGATGGAGGGTGTGGTTATGCAGATTCAAAACGCGTTGCGCACAGCTTGAACACATGCACACCGCAGAACTGTCATCGATAGAGCATCCAGAGTTTCTGGAAATGTCTTCCCTGCGGCGATCTTTTGCTACATCTCCACAGTGGATGTCGGTTGTAGGCCTTGGTGCGGCCCAAGTGGCAAACCATTTCTGATCATCTCTTCTCGGCCAAATGGCTCAAGATCAAGCGTAGTGTCTGTTCTTATTAGTTTAATATCTGATACGTCCCCTATTTGGGGACCATATATTAAATGGATTTTTGGAACAGGGAGCTGGAAATGGAGCTTGATCTGTCACACGGAACCTTCACGGGGATGGAGGGTGTGGTTATGCAGATTCAAAACGCGTTGCGCACAGCTTGAACACATGCACACCGCAGAACTGTCGTCGACAGAGCATCCAGAGTTTCTGGAAATGTCTTCCCTGCGGCAATCTTTTGCTACGTCTCCACAGTGGGTGTCGGTTTTAGGCCTTGGTGCGGCCCAAGTGGCAAACCATTTCTGATCATCTCTTCTCGGCCAAATGGCTCAAGATCAAGCGTAGTGCCTGTTCTTATTAATTTAATATCTGATACGTCCCCTATTTGGGGACCATATATTAAATGGATTTTTGGAACAGGGAGCTGGAAATGGAGCTTGCTTTGTCACACGGAACCTTCACGGGGATGGAGGGTGTGGTTATGCAGATTCAAAACGCGTTGCGCACAGCTTGAACACATGCACACCGCAGAACTGTCATCGACAGAGCATCCAGAGTTTCTGGAAATGTCTTCCCTGCGGCAATCTTTTGCTACGTCTCCACAGTGGGTGTCGGTTGTAGGCCTTGGTGCGGCCCAAGTGGCAAATCATTTCTGATTATCTCTTCTCGGCCAAATGGCTCAAGATCAAGCGTAGTGTCTGTTCTTATTAGTTTAATATCTGATACGTCCCCTATTTGGGGACCATATATTAAATGGATTTTTGGAACAGGGAGCTGGAAATGGAGCTTGCTTTGTCGCACGGAACCATCACGGGGGTGGAGGGTGTGGTTATGCAGATTCAAAACGCGTTTCGCACAGCTTGAACACATGCACACCGCAGAACTGTCATCGACAGATCATCCAGAGTTTCTGGAAATGTCTTCCCTGGGGCAATCTTTTGCTACGTCTCCACAGTGGGTGTCGGTTGTAGGCCTTGGTGCGGCCCAAGTGGCAAACCATTTCTGATCATCTCTTCTCGGCCAAATGGCTCAAGATCAAGTGTAGTGTCTGTTCTTATTAGTTTAATATCTGATACGTCCCCTATTTGGGGACCATATATTAAATGGATTTTTGGAACAGGGAGCTGGAAATGGAGCTTGCTTTGTCGCACGGAACCTTCACGGGGATGGAGGGTGTGGTTATGCAGATTCAAAACGCGTTGCGCACAGCTTGAACACATGCACACCGCAGAACTGTCATCGATAGAGCATCCAGAGTTTCTGGAAATGTCTTCCCTGCGGCAATCTTTTGCTACGTCTCACAGTGGATGTCGGTTGTAGGCCTTGGTGCGGCCCAAGTGGCAAACCATTTCTGATCATCTCTTCTCGGCCAAATGGCTCAAGATCAAGCGTAGTGTCTGTTCTTATTAGTTTAATATCTGATAAGTCCCCTATTTGGGGACCATATATTAAATGGATTTTTGGAACAGGGAGCTGGAAATGGAGCTTGCTTTGTCACACGGAACCTTCACGGGGATGGAGGGTGTGGTTATGCAGATTCAAAACGCGTTGCGCACAGCTTGAACACATGCACACCGCAGAACTGTCATCGACAGAGCATCCAGAGTTTCTGGAAATGTCTTCCCTGCGGCAATCTTTTGCTACGTCTCCACAGTGGGTGTCGGTTGTAGGCCTTGGTGCGGCCCAAGTGGCAAATCATTTCTGATCATCTCTTCTCGGCCAAATGGCTCAAGATCAAGCGTAGTGTCTGTTCTTATTAGTTTAATATCTGATACGTCCCCTATTTGGGGACCATATATTAAATGGATTTTTGGAACAGGGAGCTGGAAATGGAGCTTGCTTTGTCGCACGGAACCATCACGGGGGTGGAGGGTGTGGTTATGCAGATTCAAAACGCGTTTCACACAGCTTGAACACATGCACACCGCAGAACTGTCATCGACAGATCATCCAGAGTTTCTGGAAATGTCTTCCCTGCGGCAATCTTTTGCTACGTCTCCACAGTGGGTGTCGGTTGTAGGCCTTGGTGCGGCCCAAGTGGCAAACCATTTCTGATCATCTCTTCTTGGCCAAATGGCTCAAGATCAAGCGTAGTGTCTGTTCTTATTAGTTTAATATCTGATACGTCCCCTATTTGGGGACCATATATTAAATGGATTTTTGGAACAGGGAGCTGGAAATGGAGCTTGCTTTGTCACACGGAACCTTCACGGGGATGGAGGGTGTGGTTATGCAGATTCAAAACGCGTTGCGCACAGCTTGAACACATGCACACCGCAGAACTGTCATCGACAGAGCATCCAGAGTTTCTGGAAATGTCTTCCCTGCGGCAATCTTTTGCTACGTCTCCACAGTGGGTGTCGGTTGTAGGCCTTGGTGCGGCCCAAGTGGCAAACCATTTCTGATCAACTCTTCTCGGCCAAATGGCTCAAGATCAAGTGTAGTGTCTGTCCTTATTAGTTTAATATCTGATACGTCCCCTATTTGGGGACCATATATTAAATGGATTTTTGGAACAGGGAGCTGGAAATGGAGCTTGCTTTGTCGCACGGAACCTTCACGGGGATGGAGGGTGTGGTTATGCAGATTCAAAACGCGTTGCGCAGAGCTTGAACACATGCACACCGCAGAACTGTCATCGACAGAGCATCCAGAGTTTCTGGAAATGTCTTCCCTGCGGCAATCTTTTGCTACGTCTCCACAGTGGGTGTCGGTTGTAGGCCTTGGTGCGGCCCAAGTGGCAAACCATTTCTGATCATCTCTTCTCGGCCAAATGGCTCAAGATCAAGCGTAGTGTCTGTTCTTATTAGTTTAATATCTGATACGTCCCCTATTTGGGGACCATATATTAAATGGATTTTTGGAACAGGGAGCTGGAAATGGAGCTTGCTTTGTCACACGGAACCTTCACGGGGATGGAGGGTGTGGTTATGCAGATTCAAAACGCGTTGCGCACAGCTTGAACACATGCACACCGCAGAACTGTCATCGACAGAGCATCCAGAGTTTCTGGAAATGTCTTCCCTGCGGCAATCTTTTGCTACGTCTCCACAGTGGGTGTCGGTTGTAGGCCTTGGTGCGGCCCAAGTGGCAAACCATTTCTGATCATCTCTTCTCGGCCAAATGGCTCAAGATCAAGCGTAGTGTCTGTTCTTATTAGTTTAATATCTGTTACGTCCCCTATTTGGGGACCATATATTAAATGGATTTTTGGAACAGGGAGCTGGAAATGGAGCTTGCTTTGTCACACGGAACCTTCACGGGGATGGAGGGTGTGGTTATGCAGATTCAAAACGCGTTGCGCACAGCTTGAACACATGCACACCGCAGAACTGTCATCAACAGAGCATCCAGAGTTTCTGGAAATGTCTTCCCTGCGGCAATCTTTTGCTACGTCTTAACAGTGGGTGTCGGTTGTAGGCCTTGGTGCGGCCCAAGTGGCAAACCATTTCTGATCATCTCTTCTCGGCCAAATGGATCAAGATCAAGCGTAGTGTCTGGTTCTTATTAGTTTAATATCTGATACGTCCCCTATTTGGGGACCATGTATTAAATGGATTTTTGGAACAGGGAGCTGGAAATGGAGCTTGCTTTGTCACACGGAACCTTCACGGGGATGGAGGGTGTGGTTATGCAGATTCAAAACGCGTTGCGCACAGCTTGAACACATGCACACCGCAGAACTGTCATCGACAGAGCATCCAGAGTTTCTGGAAATGTCTTCCCTGCGGCAATCTTTTGCTACGTCTCCACAGTGGGTGTCGGTTGTAGGCCTTGGTGCGGCCCAAGTGGCAAATCATTTCTGATCATCTCTTCTCGGCCAAATGGCTCAAGATCAAGCGTAGTGTCTGTTCTTATTAGTTTAATATCTGATACGTCCCCTATTTGGGGACCATATATTAAATGGATTTTTGGAACAGGGAGCTGGAAATGGAGCTTGCTTTGTCGCACGGAACCATCACGGGGGTGGAGGGTGTGGTTATGCAGATTCAAAACGCGTTTCACACAGCTTGAACACATGCACACCGCAGAACTGTCATCGACAGATCATCCAGAGTTTCTGGAAATGTCTTCCCTGCGGCAATCTTTTGCTACGTCTCCACAGTGGGTGTCGGTTGTAGGCCTTGGTGCGGCCCAAGTGGCAAACCATTTCTGATCATCTCTTCTTGGCCAAATGGCTCAAGATCAAGCGTAGTGTCTGTTCTTATTAGTTTAATATCTGATACGTCCCCTATTTGGGGACCATATATTAAATGGATTTTTGGAACAGGGAGCTGGAAATGGAGCTTGCTTTGTCACACGGAACCTTCACGGGGATGGAGGGTGTGGTTATGCAGATTCAAAACGCGTTGCGCACAGCTTGAACACATGCACACCGCAGAACTGTCATCGACAGAGCATCCAGAGTTTCTGGAAATGTCTTCCCTGCGGCAATCTTTTGCTACGTCTCCACAGTGGGTGTCGGTTGTAGGCCTTGGTGCGGCCCAAGTGGCAAACCATTTCTGATCAACTCTTCTCGGCCAAATGGCTCAAGATCAAGTGTAGTGTCTGTCCTTATTAGTTTAATATCTGATACGTCCCCTATTTGGGGACCATATATTAAATGGATTTTTGGAACAGGGAGCTGGAAATGGAGCTTGCTTTGTCGCACGGAACCTTCACGGGGATGGAGGGTGTGGTTATGCAGATTCAAAACGCGTTGCGCAGAGCTTGAACACATGCACACCGCAGAACTGTCATCGACAGAGCATCCAGAGTTTCTGGAAATGTCTTCCCTGCGGCAATCTTTTGCTACGTCTCCACAGTGGGTGTCGGTTGTAGGCCTTGGTGCGGCCCAAGTGGCAAACCATTTCTGATCATCTCTTCTCGGCCAAATGGCTCAAGATCAAGCGTAGTGTCTGTTCTTATTAGTTTAATATCTGATACGTCCCCTATTTGGGGACCATATATTAAATGGATTTTTGGAACAGGGAGCTGGAAATGGAGCTTGCTTTGTCACACGGAACCTTCACGGGGATGGAGGGTGTGGTTATGCAGATTCAAAACGCGTTGCGCACAGCTTGAACACATGCACACCGCAGAACTGTCATCGACAGAGCATCCAGAGTTTCTGGAAATGTCTTCCCTGCGGCAATCTTTTGCTACGTCTCCACAGTGGGTGTCGGTTGTAGGCCTTGGTGCGGCCCAAGTGGCAAACCATTTCTGATCATCTCTTCTCGGCCAAATGGCTCAAGATCAAGCGTAGTGTCTGTTCTTATTAGTTTAATATCTGTTACGTCCCCTATTTGGGGACCATATATTAAATGGATTTTTGGAACAGGGAGCTGGAAATGGAGCTTGCTTTGTCACACGGAACCTTCACGGGGATGGAGGGTGTGGTTATGCAGATTCAAAACGCGTTGCGCACAGCTTGAACACATGCACACCGCAGAACTGTCATCAACAGAGCATCCAGAGTTTCTGGAAATGTCTTCCCTGCGGCAATCTTTTGCTACGTCTTAACAGTGGGTGTCGGTTGTAGGCCTTGGTGCGGCCCAAGTGGCAAACCATTTCTGATCATCTCTTCTCGGCCAAATGGATCAAGATCAAGCGTAGTGTCTGGTTCTTATTAGTTTAATATCTGATACGTCCCCTATTTGGGGACCATGTATTAAATGGATTTTTGGAACAGGGAGCTGGAAATGGAGCTTGCTTTGTCACACGGAACCTTCACGGGGATGGAGGGTGTGGTTATGCAGATTCAAAACGCGTTGCGCACAGCTTGAACACATGCACACCGCAGAACTGTCATCGACAGAGCATCCAGAGTTTCTGGAAATGTCTTCCCTGCGGCAATCTTTTGCTACGTCTCCACAGTGGGTGTCGGTTGTAGGCCTTGGTGCGGCCCAAGTGGCAAACCATTTCTGATCATCTCTTCTCGGCCAAATGGCTCAAGATCAAGCGTAGTGTCTGTTCTTATTAGTTTAATATCTGATACGTCCCCTATTTGGGGACCATATATTAAATGGATTTTTGGAACAGGGAGCTGGAAATGGAGCTTGCTTTGTCACACGGAACCTTCACGGGGATGGAGGGTGTGGTTATGCAGATTCAAAACGCGTTGCGCACAGCTTGAACACATGCACACCGCAGAACTGTCATCAACAGAGCATCCAGAGTTTCTGGAAATGTCTTCCCTGCGGCAATCTTTTGCTACGTCTCCACAGTGGGTGTCGGTTGTAGGCCTTGGTGCGGCCCAAGTGGCAAACCATTTCTGATCATCTCTTCTCGGCCAAATGGCTCAAGATCAAGCGTAGTGTCTGTTCTTATTAGTTTAATATCTGATACGTCCCCTATTTGAGGACCATGTATTAAATGGATTTTTGGAACAGGGAGCTGGAAATGGAGCTTGCTTTGTCACACGGAACCTTCACGGGGATGGAGGGTGTGGTTATGCAGATTCAAAACGCGTTGCGCACAGCTTGAACACATGCACACCGCAGAACTGTCATCAACAGAGCATCCAGAGTTTCTGGAAATGTCTTCCCTGCGGCAATCTTTTGCTACGTCTCCACAGTGGGTGTCGGTTGTAGGCCTTGGTGCGGCCCAAGTGGCAAACCATTTCTGATCATCTCTTCTCGGCCAAATGGCTCAAGATCAAGCGTAGTGTCTGTTCTTATTAGTTTAATATCTGATACGTCCCCTATTTGGGGACCATATATTAAATGGATTTTTGGAACAGGGAGCTGGAAATGGAGCTTGCTTTGTCACACGGAACCTTCACGGGGATGGAGGGTGTGGTTAGGCAGATTCAAAATGCGTTGCGCACAGCTTGAACACATGCACACCGCAGAACTGTCGTCGACAGAGCATCCAGAGTTTCTGGAAATGTCTTCCCTGCGGCGATCTTTTGCTACATCTCCACAGTGGATGTCGGTTGTAGGCCTTGGTGCGGCCCAAGTGGCAAACCATTTCTGATCATCTCTTCTCGGCCAAATGGCTCAAGATCAAGCGTAGTGTCTGTTCTTATTAGTTTAATATCTGATACGTCCCCTATTTGGGGACCATATATTAAATGGATTTTTGGAACAGGGAGCTGGAAATGGAGCTTGATCTGTCACACGGAACCTTCACGGGGATGGAGGGTGTGGTTATGCAGATTCAAAACGCGTTGCGCACAGCTTGAACACATGCACACCGCAGAACTGTCGTCGACAGAGCATCCAGAGTTTCTGGAAATGTCTTCCCTGCGGCAATCTTTTGCTACGTCTCCACAGTGGGTGTCGGTTGTAGGCCTTGGTGCGGCCCAAGTGGCAAACCATTTCTGATCATCTCTTCTCGGCCAAATGGCTCAAGATCAAGCGTAGTGCCTGTTCTTATTAATTTAATATCTGATACGTCCCCTATTTGGGGACCATATATTAAATGGATTTTTGGAACAGGGAGCTGGAAATGGAGCTTGCTTTGTCACACGGAACCTTCACGGGGATGGAGGGTGTGGTTAGGCAGATTCAAAATGCGTTGCGCACAGCTTGAACACATGCACACCGCAGAACTGTCATCGATAGAGCATCCAGAGTTTCTGGAAATGTCTTCCCTGCGGCAATCTTTTGCTACATCTCCACAGTGGGTGTCGGTTGTAGGCCTTGGTGCGGCCCAAGTGGCAAACCATTTCTGATCATCTCTTCTCGGCCAAATGCCTCAAGATCAAGCGTAGTGCCTGTTCTTATTAGTTTAATATCTGATACGTCCCCTATTTGGGGACCATATATTAAATGGATTTTTGGAACAGGGAGCTGGAAATGGAGCTTGATCTGTCACACGGAACCTTCACGGGGATGGAGGGTGTGGTTATGCAGATTCAAAACGCGTTGCGCACAGCTTGAACACATGCACACCGCAGAACTGTCATCGACAGAGCATCCAGAGTTTCTGGAAATGTCTTCCCTGCGGCAATCTTTTGCTACGTCTCCACAGTGGGTGTCGGTTGTAGGCCTTGGTGCGGCCCGTGGCAAACCATTTCTGATCATCTCTTCTCGGCCAAATGGCTCAAGATCAAGCGTAGTGTCTGTTCTTATTAGTTTAATATCTGATTGGTCCCCTATTTGGGGACCATATATTAAATGGATTTTTGGAACAGGGAGCTGGAAATGGAGCTTGCTTTGTCACACTTAACCTTCACAGGGATGGAGGGTGTGGTTATGCAGATTCAAAACGCGTTGCGCACAGCTTGAACACATGCACACCGCAGAACTGTCATCGATAGAGCATCCAGAGTTTCTGGAAATGTCTTCCCTGCGGCGATCTTTTGCTACATCTCCACAGTGGATGTCGGTTGTAGGCCTTGGTGCGGCCCAAGTGGCAAACCATTTCTGATCATCTCTTCTCGGCCAAATGGCTCAAGATCAAGCGTAGTGTCTGTTCTTATTAGTTTAATATCTGATACGTCCCCTATTTGGGGACCATATATTAAATGGATTTTTGGAACAGGGAGCTGGAAATGGAGATTGATCTGTCACACGGAACCTTCACGGGGATGGAGGGTGTGGTTATGCAGATTCAAAACGCGTTGCGCACAGCTTGAACACATGCACACCGCAGAACTGTCGTCGACAGAGCATCCAGAGTTTCTGGAAATGTCTTCCCTGCGGCAATCTTTTGCTACGTCTCCACAGTGGGTGTCGGTTGTAGGCCTTGGTGCGGCCCAAGTGGCAAACCATTTCTGATCATCTCTTCTCGGCCAAATGGCTCAAGATCAAGCGTAGTGCCTGTTCTTATTAATTTAATATCTGATACGTCCCCTATTTGGGGACCATATATTAAATGGATTTTTGGAACAGGGAGCTGGAAATGGAGCTTGCATTGTCACACGGAACCTTCATGGGGATGGAGGGTGTGGTTATGCAGATTCAAAACGCGTTGCGCACAGCTTGAACACATGCACACCGCAGAACTGTCATCGATAGAGCATCCAGAGTTTCTGGAAATGTCTTCCCTGCGGCGATCTTTTGCTACATCTCCACAGTGGATGTCGGTTGTAGGCCTTGGTGCGGCCCAAGTGGCAAACCATTTCTGATCATCTCTTCTCGGCCAAATGGCTCAAGATCAAGCGTAGTGTCTGTTCTTATTAGTTTAATATCTGATACGTCCCCTATTTGGGGACCATATATTAAATGGATTTTTGGAACAGGGAGCTGGAAATGGAGCTTGATCTGTCACACGGAACCTTCACGGGGATGGAGGGTGTGGTTATGCAGATTCAAAACGCGTTGCGCACAGCTTGAACACATGCACACCGCAGAACTGTCATCCACAGAGCATCCAGAGTTTCTGGAAATGTCTTCCCTGCGGCAATCTTTTGCTACGTCTCCACAGTGGGTGTCGGTTGTAGGCCTTGGTGCGGCCCAAGTGGCAAACCATTTCTGATCATCTCTTCTCGGCCAAATGGCTCAAGATCAAGCGTAGTGTCTGTTCTTATTAGTTTAATATCTGATACGTCCCCTATTTGGGGACCATATATTAAATGGATTTTTGGAACAGGGAGCTGGAAATGGAGCTTGCTTTGTCGCACGGAACCTTCACGGGGATGGAGGGTGTGGTTATGCAGATTCAAAACGCGTTGCGCACAGCTTGAACACATGCACACCGCAGAACTGTCATCGACAGAGCATCCAGAGTTTCTGGAAATGTCTTCCCTGCGGCAATCTTTTGCTACGTCTCCACAGTGGATGTCGGTTGTAGGCCTTGGTGCGGCCCAAGTGGCAAACCATTTCTGATCATCTCTTCTCGGCCAAATGGCTCAAGATCAAGCGTAGTGTCTGTTCTTATTAGTTTAATATCTGATGCGTCCCCTATTTGGGGACCATATATTAAATGGATTTTTGGAACAGGGAGCTGGAAATGGAGCTTGCTTTGTCACACGGAACCTTCACGGGGATGGAGGGTGTGGTTAGGCAGATTCAAAATGCGTTGCGCACAGCTTGAACACATGCACACCGCAGAACTGTCGTCGACAGAGCATCCAGAGTTTCTGGAAATGTCTTCCCTGCGGCGATCTTTTGCTACATCTCCACAGTGGATGTCGGTTGTAGGCCTTGGTGCGGCCCAAGTGGCAAACCATTTCTGATCATCTCTTCTCGGCCAAATGGCTCAAGATCAAGCGTAGTGTCTGTTCTTATTAGTTTAATATCTGATACGTCCCCTATTTGGGGACCATATATTAAATGGATTTTTGGAACAGGGAGCTGGAAATGGAGCTTGATCTGTCACACGGAACCTTCACGGGGATGGAGGGTGTGGTTATGCAGATTCAAAACGCGTTGCGCACAGCTTGAACACATGCACACCGCAGAACTGTCGTCGACAGAGCATCCAGAGTTTCTGGAAATGTCTTCCCTGCGGCAATCTTTTGCTACGTCTCCACAGTGGGTGTCGGTTGTAGGCCTTGGTGTGGCCCAAGTGGCAAACCATTTCTGATCATCTCTTCTCGGCCAAATGGCTCAAGATCAAGCGTAGTGCCTGTTCTTATTAATTTAATATCTGATACGTCCCCTATTTGGGGACCATATATTAAATGGATTTTTGGAACAGGGAGCTGGAAATGGAGCTTGCTTTGTCACACGGAACCTTCACGGGGATGGAGGGTGTGGTTAGGCAGATTCAAAATGCGTTGCGCACAGCTTGAACACATGCACACCGCAGAACTGTCATCGATAGAGCATCCAGAGTTTCTGGAAATGTCTTCCCTGCGGCAATCTTTTGCTACATCTCCACAGTGGGTGTCGGTTGTAGGCCTTGGTGCGGCCCAAGTGGCAAACCATTTCTGATCATCTCTTCTCGGCCAAATGCCTCAAGATCAAGCGTAGTGCCTGTTCTTATTAGTTTAATATCTGATACGTCCCCTATTTGGGGACCATATATTAAATGGATTTTTGGAACAGGGAGCTGGAAATGGAGCTTGATCTGTCACACGGAACCTTCACGGGGATGGAGGGTGTGGTTATGCAGATTCAAAACGCGTTGCGCACAGCTTGAACACATGCACACCGCAGAACTGTCATCGACAGAGCATCCAGAGTTTCTGGAAATGTCTTCCCTGCGGCAATCTTTTGCTACGTCTCCACAGTGGGTGTCGGTTGTAGGCCTTGGTGCGGCCCGTGGCAAACCATTTCTGATCATCTCTTCTCGGCCAAATGGCTCAAGATCAAGCGTAGTGTCTGTTCTTATTAGTTTAATATCTGATTGGTCCCCTATTTGGGGACCATATATTAAATGGATTTTTGGAACAGGGAGCTGGAAATGGAGCTTGCTTTGTCACACTTAACCTTCACAGGGATGGAGGGTGTGGTTATGCAGATTCAAAACGCGTTGCGCACAGCTTGAACACATGCACACCGCAGAACTGTCATCGATAGAGCATCCAGAGTTTCTGGAAATGTCTTCCCTGCGGCGATCTTTTGCTACATCTCCACAGTGGATGTCGGTTGTAGGCCTTGGTGCGGCCCAAGTGGCAAACCATTTCTGATCATCTCTTCTCGGCCAAATGGCTCAAGATCAAGCGTAGTGTCTGTTCTTATTAGTTTAATATCTGATACGTCCCCTATTTGGGGACCATATATTAAATGGATTTTTGGAACAGGGAGCTGGAAATGGAGCTTGATCTGTCACACGGAACCTTCACGGGGATGGAGGGTGTGGTTATGCAGATTCAAAACGCGTTGCGCACAGCTTGAACACATGCACACCGCAGAACTGTCGTCGACAGAGCATCCAGAGTTTCTGGAAATGTCTTCCCTGCGGCAATCTTTTGCTACGTCTCCACAGTGGGTGTCGGTTGTAGGCCTTGGTGCGGCCCAAGTGGCAAACCATTTCTGATCATCTCTTCTCGGCCAAATGGCTCAAGATCAAGCGTAGTGCCTGTTCTTATTAATTTAATATCTGATACGTCCCCTATTTGGGGACCATATATTAAATGGATTTTTGGAACAGGGAGCTGGAAATGGAGCTTGCTTTGTCACACGGAACCTTCATGGGGATGGAGGGTGTGGTTATGCAGATTCAAAACGCGTTGCGCACAGCTTGAACACATGCACACCGCAGAACTGTCATCGATAGAGCATCCAGAGTTTCTGGAAATGTCTTCCCTGCGGCAATCTTTTGCTACATCTCCACAGTGGGTGTCGGTTGTAGGTCTTGGTGCGGCCCAAGTGGCAAACCATTTCTGATCATCTCTTCTCGGCCAAATGGCTCAAGATCAAGCGTAGTGCCTGTTCTTATTAGTTTAATATCTGATACGTCCCCTATTTGGGGACCATATATTAAATGGATTTTTGGAACAGGGAGCTGGAAATGGAGCTTGCTTTGTCACACGGAACCTTCATGGGGATGGAGGGTGTGGTTATGTAGATTCAAAACGCGTTGCGCACAGCTTGAACACATGCACACCGCAGAACTGTCATCGACAGAGCATCCAGAGTTTCTGGAAATGTCTTCCCTGCGGCAATCTTTTGCTACGTCTCCACAGTGGGTGTCGGTTGTAGGCCTTGGTGCGGCCCGTGGCAAACCATTTCTGATCATCTCTTCTCGGCCAAATGGCTCAAGATCAAGCGTAGTGTCTGTTCTTATTAGTTTAATATCTGATTGGTCCCCTATTTGGGGACCATATATTAAATGGATTTTTGGAACAGGGAGCTGGAAATGGAGCTTGCTTTGTCACACTTAACCTTCACAGGGATGGAGGGTGTGGTTATGCAGATTCAAAACGCGTTGCGCACAGCTTGAACACATGCACACCGCAGAACTGTCATCGATAGAGCATCCAGAGTTTCTGGAAATGTCTTCCCTGCGGCGATCTTTTGCTACATCTCCACAGTGGATGTCGGTTGTAGGCCTTGGTGCGGCCCAAGTGGCAAACCATTTCTGATCATCTCTTCTCGGCCAAATGGCTCAAGATCAAGCGTAGTGCCTGTTCTTATTAGTTTAATATCTGATACGTCCCCTATTTGGGGACCATATATTAAATGGATTTTTGGAACAGGGAGCTGGAAATGGAGCTTGCTTTGTCACACTTAACCTTCACAGGGATGGAGGGTGTGGTTATGCAGATTCAAAACGCGTTGCGCACAGCTTGAACACATGCACACCGCAGAACTGTCATCGACAGAGCATCCAGAGTTTCTGGAAATGTCTTCCCTGCGGCAATCTTTTGCTACGTCTCCACAGTGGGTGTCGGTTGTAGGCCTTGGTGCGGCCCATGGCAAACCATTTCTGATCATCTCTTCTCGGCCAAATGGCTCAAGATCAAGCGTAGTGTCTGTTCTTATTAGTTTAATATCTGATTGGTCCCCTATTTGGGGACCATATATTAAATGGATTTTTGGAACAGGGAGCTGGAAATGGAGCTTGCTTTGTCACACTTAACCTTCACAGGGATGGAGGGTGTGGTTATGCAGATTCAAAACGCGTTGCGCACAGCTTGAACACATGCACACCGCAGAACTGTCATCGACAGAGCATCCAGAGTTTCTGGAAATGTCTTCCCTGCGGCAATCTTTTGCTACGTCTCCACAGTGGGTGTCGGTTGTAGGCCTTGGTGCGGCCCATGGCAAACCATTTCTGATCATCTCTTCTCGGCCAAATGGCTCAAGATCAAGCGTAGTGTCTGTTCTTATTAGTTTAATATCTGATTGGTCCCCTATTTGGGGACCATATATTAAATGGATTTTTGGAACAGGGAGCTGGAAATGGAGCTTGCTTTGTCACACTTAACCTTCACAGGGATGGAGGGTGTGGTTATGCAGATTCAAAACGCGTTGCGCACAGCTTGAACACATGCACACCGCAGAACTGTCATCGATAGAGCATCCAGAGTTTCTGGAAATGTCTTCCCTGCGGCGATCTTTTGCTACATCTCCACAGTGGATGTCGGTTGTAGGCCTTGGTGCGGCCCAAGTGGCAAACCATTTCTGATCATCTCTTCTCGGCCAAATGGCTCAAGATCAAGCGTAGTGTCTGTTCTTATTAGTTTAATATCTGATACGTCCCCTATTTGGGGACCATATATTAAATGGATTTTTGGAACAGGGAGCTGGAAATGGAGCTTGATCTGTCACACGGAACCTTCACGGGGATGGAGGGTGTGGTTATGCAGATTCAAAACGCGTTGCGCACAGCTTGAACACATGCACACCGCAGAACTGTCGTCGACAGAGCATCCAGAGTTTCTGGAAATGTCTTCCCTGCGGCAATCTTTTGCTACGTCTCCACAGTGGGTGTCGGTTTTAGGCCTTGGTGCGGCCCAAGTGGCAAACCATTTCTGATCATCTCTTCTCGGCCAAATGGCTCAAGATCAAGCGTAGTGCCTGTTCTTATTAATTTAATATCTGATACGTCCCCTATTTGGGGACCATATATTAAATGGATTTTTGGAACAGGGAGCTGGAAATGGAGCTTGCTTTGTCACACGGAACCTTCACGGGGATGGAGGGTGTGGTTATGCAGATTCAAAACGCGTTGCGCACAGCTTGAACACATGCACACCGCAGAACTGTCATCGACAGAGCATCCAGAGTTTCTGGAAATGTCTTCCCTGCGGCAATCTTTTGCTACGTCTCCACAGTGGGTGTCGGTTGTAGGCCTTGGTGCGGCCCAAGTGGCAAATCATTTCTGATTATCTCTTCTCGGCCAAATGGCTCAAGATCAAGCGTAGTGTCTGTTCTTATTAGTTTAATATCTGATACGTCCCCTATTTGGGGACCATATATTAAATGGATTTTTGGAACAGGGAGCTGGAAATGGAGCTTGCTTTGTCGCACGGAACCATCACGGGGGTGGAGGGTGTGGTTATGCAGATTCAAAACGCGTTTCGCACAGCTTGAACACATGCACACCGCAGAACTGTCATCGACAGATCATCCAGAGTTTCTGGAAATGTCTTCCCTGGGGCAATCTTTTGCTACGTCTCCACAGTGGGTGTCGGTTGTAGGCCTTGGTGCGGCCCAAGTGGCAAACCATTTCTGATCATCTCTTCTCGGCCAAATGGCTCAAGATCAAGTGTAGTGTCTGTTCTTATTAGTTTAATATCTGATACGTCCCCTATTTGGGGACCATATATTAAATGGATTTTTGGAACAGGGAGCTGGAAATGGAGCTTGCTTTGTCGCACGGAACCTTCACGGGGATGGAGGGTGTGGTTATGCAGATTCAAAACGCGTTGCGCACAGCTTGAACACATGCACACCGCAGAACTGTCATCGATAGAGCATCCAGAGTTTCTGGAAATGTCTTCCCTGCGGCAATCTTTTGCTACGTCTCACAGTGGATGTCGGTTGTAGGCCTTGGTGCGGCCCAAGTGGCAAACCATTTCTGATCATCTCTTCTCGGCCAAATGGCTCAAGATCAAGCGTAGTGTCTGTTCTTATTAGTTTAATATCTGATAAGTCCCCTATTTGGGGACCATATATTAAATGGATTTTTGGAACAGGGAGCTGGAAATGGAGCTTGCTTTGTCACACGGAACCTTCACGGGGATGGAGGGTGTGGTTATGCAGATTCAAAACGCGTTGCGCACAGCTTGAACACATGCACACCGCAGAACTGTCATCGACAGAGCATCCAGAGTTTCTGGAAATGTCTTCCCTGCGGCAATCTTTTGCTACGTCTCCACAGTGGGTGTCGGTTGTAGGCCTTGGTGCGGCCCAAGTGGCAAATCATTTCTGATCATCTCTTCTCGGCCAAATGGCTCAAGATCAAGCGTAGTGTCTGTTCTTATTAGTTTAATATCTGATACGTCCCCTATTTGGGGACCATATATTAAATGGATTTTTGGAACAGGGAGCTGGAAATGGAGCTTGCTTTGTCGCACGGAACCATCACGGGGGTGGAGGGTGTGGTTATGCAGATTCAAAACGCGTTTCACACAGCTTGAACACATGCACACCGCAGAACTGTCATCGACAGATCATCCAGAGTTTCTGGAAATGTCTTCCCTGCGGCAATCTTTTGCTACGTCTCCACAGTGGGTGTCGGTTGTAGGCCTTGGTGCGGCCCAAGTGGCAAACCATTTCTGATCATCTCTTCTTGGCCAAATGGCTCAAGATCAAGCGTAGTGTCTGTTCTTATTAGTTTAATATCTGATACGTCCCCTATTTGGGGACCATATATTAAATGGATTTTTGGAACAGGGAGCTGGAAATGGAGCTTGCTTTGTCACACGGAACCTTCACGGGGATGGAGGGTGTGGTTATGCAGATTCAAAACGCGTTGCGCACAGCTTGAACACATGCACACCGCAGAACTGTCATCGACAGAGCATCCAGAGTTTCTGGAAATGTCTTCCCTGCGGCAATCTTTTGCTACGTCTCCACAGTGGGTGTCGGTTGTAGGCCTTGGTGCGGCCCAAGTGGCAAACCATTTCTGATCAACTCTTCTCGGCCAAATGGCTCAAGATCAAGTGTAGTGTCTGTCCTTATTAGTTTAATATCTGATACGTCCCCTATTTGGGGACCATATATTAAATGGATTTTTGGAACAGGGAGCTGGAAATGGAGCTTGCTTTGTCGCACGGAACCTTCACGGGGATGGAGGGTGTGGTTATGCAGATTCAAAACGCGTTGCGCAGAGCTTGAACACATGCACACCGCAGAACTGTCATCGACAGAGCATCCAGAGTTTCTGGAAATGTCTTCCCTGCGGCAATCTTTTGCTACGTCTCCACAGTGGGTGTCGGTTGTAGGCCTTGGTGCGGCCCAAGTGGCAAACCATTTCTGATCATCTCTTCTCGGCCAAATGGCTCAAGATCAAGCGTAGTGTCTGTTCTTATTAGTTTAATATCTGATACGTCCCCTATTTGGGGACCATATATTAAATGGATTTTTGGAACAGGGAGCTGGAAATGGAGCTTGCTTTGTCACACGGAACCTTCACGGGGATGGAGGGTGTGGTTATGCAGATTCAAAACGCGTTGCGCACAGCTTGAACACATGCACACCGCAGAACTGTCATCGACAGAGCATCCAGAGTTTCTGGAAATGTCTTCCCTGCGGCAATCTTTTGCTACGTCTCCACAGTGGGTGTCGGTTGTAGGCCTTGGTGCGGCCCAAGTGGCAAACCATTTCTGATCATCTCTTCTCGGCCAAATGGCTCAAGATCAAGCGTAGTGTCTGTTCTTATTAGTTTAATATCTGTTACGTCCCCTATTTGGGGACCATGTATTAAATGGATTTTTGGAACAGGGAGCTGGAAATGGAGCTTGCTTTGTCACACGGAACCTTCACGGGGATGGAGGGTGTGGTTATGCAGATTCAAAACGCGTTGCGCACAGCTTGAACACATGCACACCGCAGAACTGTCATCAACAGAGCATCCAGAGTTTCTGGAAATGTCTTCCCTGCGGCAATCTTTTGCTACGTCTTAACAGTGGGTGTCGGTTGTAGGCCTTGGTGCGGCCCAAGTGGCAAACCATTTCTGATCATCTCTTCTCGGCCAAATGGATCAAGATCAAGCGTAGTGTCTGGTTCTTATTAGTTTAATATCTGATACGTCCCCTATTTGGGGACCATGTATTAAATGGATTTTTGGAACAGGGAGCTGGAAATGGAGCTTGCTTTGTCACACGGAACCTTCACGGGGATGGAGGGTGTGGTTATGCAGATTCAAAACGCGTTGCGCACAGCTTGAACACATGCACACCGCAGAACTGTCATCGACAGAGCATCCAGAGTTTCTGGAAATGTCTTCCCTGCGGCAATCTTTTGCTACGTCTCCACAGTGGGTGTCGGTTGTAGGCCTTGGTGCGGCCCAAGTGGCAAATCATTTCTGATCATCTCTTCTCGGCCAAATGGCTCAAGATCAAGCGTAGTGTCTGTTCTTATTAGTTTAATATCTGATACGTCCCCTATTTGGGGACCATATATTAAATGGATTTTTGGAACAGGGAGCTGGAAATGGAGCTTGCTTTGTCGCACGGAACCATCACGGGGGTGGAGGGTGTGGTTATGCAGATTCAAAACGCGTTTCACACAGCTTGAACACATGCACACCGCAGAACTGTCATCGACAGATCATCCAGAGTTTCTGGAAATGTCTTCCCTGCGGCAATCTTTTGCTACGTCTCCACAGTGGGTGTCGGTTGTAGGCCTTGGTGCGGCCCAAGTGGCAAACCATTTCTGATCATCTCTTCTTGGCCAAATGGCTCAAGATCAAGCGTAGTGTCTGTTCTTATTAGTTTAATATCTGATACGTCCCCTATTTGGGGACCATATATTAAATGGATTTTTGGAACAGGGAGCTGGAAATGGAGCTTGCTTTGTCACACGGAACCTTCACGGGGATGGAGGGTGTGGTTATGCAGATTCAAAACGCGTTGCGCACAGCTTGAACACATGCACACCGCAGAACTGTCATCGACAGAGCATCCAGAGTTTCTGGAAATGTCTTCCCTGCGGCAATCTTTTGCTACGTCTCCACAGTGGGTGTCGGTTGTAGGCCTTGGTGCGGCCCAAGTGGCAAACCATTTCTGATCAACTCTTCTCGGCCAAATGGCTCAAGATCAAGTGTAGTGTCTGTCCTTATTAGTTTAATATCTGATACGTCCCCTATTTGGGGACCATATATTAAATGGATTTTTGGAACAGGGAGCTGGAAATGGAGCTTGCTTTGTCGCACGGAACCTTCACGGGGATGGAGGGTGTGGTTATGCAGATTCAAAACGCGTTGCGCAGAGCTTGAACACATGCACACCGCAGAACTGTCATCGACAGAGCATCCAGAGTTTCTGGAAATGTCTTCCCTGCGGCAATCTTTTGCTACGTCTCCACAGTGGGTGTCGGTTGTAGGCCTTGGTGCGGCCCAAGTGGCAAACCATTTCTGATCATCTCTTCTCGGCCAAATGGCTCAAGATCAAGCGTAGTGTCTGTTCTTATTAGTTTAATATCTGATACGTCCCCTATTTGGGGACCATATATTAAATGGATTTTTGGAACAGGGAGCTGGAAATGGAGCTTGCTTTGTCACACGGAACCTTCACGGGGATGGAGGGTGTGGTTATGCAGATTCAAAACGCGTTGCGCACAGCTTGAACACATGCACACCGCAGAACTGTCATCGACAGAGCATCCAGAGTTTCTGGAAATGTCTTCCCTGCGGCAATCTTTTGCTACGTCTCCACAGTGGGTGTCGGTTGTAGGCCTTGGTGCGGCCCAAGTGGCAAACCATTTCTGATCATCTCTTCTCGGCCAAATGGCTCAAGATCAAGCGTAGTGTCTGTTCTTATTAGTTTAATATCTGTTACGTCCCCTATTTGGGGACCATATATTAAATGGATTTTTGGAACAGGGAGCTGGAAATGGAGCTTGCTTTGTCACACGGAACCTTCACGGGGATGGAGGGTGTGGTTATGCAGATTCAAAACGCGTTGCGCACAGCTTGAACACATGCACACCGCAGAACTGTCATCAACAGAGCATCCAGAGTTTCTGGAAATGTCTTCCCTGCGGCAATCTTTTGCTACGTCTTAACAGTGGGTGTCGGTTGTAGGCCTTGGTGCGGCCCAAGTGGCAAACCATTTCTGATCATCTCTTCTCGGCCAAATGGATCAAGATCAAGCGTAGTGTCTGGTTCTTATTAGTTTAATATCTGATACGTCCCCTATTTGGGGACCATGTATTAAATGGATTTTTGGAACAGGGAGCTGGAAATGGAGCTTGCTTTGTCACACGGAACCTTCACGGGGATGGAGGGTGTGGTTATGCAGATTCAAAACGCGTTGCGCACAGCTTGAACACATGCACACCGCAGAACTGTCATCGACAGAGCATCCAGAGTTTCTGGAAATGTCTTCCCTGCGGCAATCTTTTGCTACGTCTCCACAGTGGGTGTCGGTTGTAGGCCTTGGTGCGGCCCAAGTGGCAAACCATTTCTGATCATCTCTTCTCGGCCAAATGGCTCAAGATCAAGCGTAGTGTCTGTTCTTATTAGTTTAATATCTGATACGTCCCCTATTTGGGGACCATATATTAAATGGATTTTTGGAACAGGGAGCTGGAAATGGAGCTTGCTTTGTCACACGGAACCTTCACGGGGATGGAGGGTGTGGTTATGCAGATTCAAAACGCGTTGCGCACAGCTTGAACACATGCACACCGCAGAACTGTCATCAACAGAGCATCCAGAGTTTCTGGAAATGTCTTCCCTGCGGCAATCTTTTGCTACGTCTCCACAGTGGGTGTCGGTTGTAGGCCTTGGTGCGGCCCAAGTGGCAAACCATTTCTGATCATCTCTTCTCGGCCAAATGGCTCAAGATCAAGCGTAGTGTCTGTTCTTATTAGTTTAATATCTGATACGTCCCCTATTTGAGGACCATGTATTAAATGGATTTTTGGAACAGGGAGCTGGAAATGGAGCTTGCTTTGTCACACGGAACCTTCACGGGGATGGAGGGTGTGGTTATGCAGATTCAAAACGCGTTGCGCACAGCTTGAACACATGCACACCGCAGAACTGTCATCAACAGAGCATCCAGAGTTTCTGGAAATGTCTTCCCTGCGGCAATCTTTTGCTACGTCTCCACAGTGGGTGTCGGTTGTAGGCCTTGGTGCGGCCCAAGTGGCAAACCATTTCTGATCATCTCTTCTCGGCCAAATGGCTCAAGATCAAGCGTAGTGTCTGTTCTTATTAGTTTAATATCTGATACGTCCCCTATTTGGGGACCATATATTAAATGGATTTTTGGAACAGGGAGCTGGAAATGGAGCTTGCTTTGTCACACGGAACCTTCACGGGGATGGAGGGTGTGGTTAGGCAGATTCAAAATGCGTTGCGCACAGCTTGAACACATGCACACCGCAGAACTGTCGTCGACAGAGCATCCAGAGTTTCTGGAAATGTCTTCCCTGCGGCGATCTTTTGCTACATCTCCACAGTGGATGTCGGTTGTAGGCCTTGGTGCGGCCCAAGTGGCAAACCATTTCTGATCATCTCTTCTCGGCCAAATGGCTCAAGATCAAGCGTAGTGTCTGTTCTTATTAGTTTAATATCTGATACGTCCCCTATTTGGGGACCATATATTAAATGGATTTTTGGAACAGGGAGCTGGAAATGGAGCTTGATCTGTCACACGGAACCTTCACGGGGATGGAGGGTGTGGTTATGCAGATTCAAAACGCGTTGCGCACAGCTTGAACACATGCACACCGCAGAACTGTCGTCGACAGAGCATCCAGAGTTTCTGGAAATGTCTTCCCTGCGGCAATCTTTTGCTACGTCTCCACAGTGGGTGTCGGTTGTAGGCCTTGGTGCGGCCCAAGTGGCAAACCATTTCTGATCATCTCTTCTCGGCCAAATGGCTCAAGATCAAGCGTAGTGCCTGTTCTTATTAATTTAATATCTGATACGTCCCCTATTTGGGGACCATATATTAAATGGATTTTTGGAACAGGGAGCTGGAAATGGAGCTTGCTTTGTCACACGGAACCTTCACGGGGATGGAGGGTGTGGTTAGGCAGATTCAAAATGCGTTGCGCACAGCTTGAACACATGCACACCGCAGAACTGTCATCGATAGAGCATCCAGAGTTTCTGGAAATGTCTTCCCTGCGGCAATCTTTTGCTACATCTCCACAGTGGGTGTCGGTTGTAGGCCTTGGTGCGGCCCAAGTGGCAAACCATTTCTGATCATCTCTTCTCGGCCAAATGCCTCAAGATCAAGCGTAGTGCCTGTTCTTATTAGTTTAATATCTGATACGTCCCCTATTTGGGGACCATATATTAAATGGATTTTTGGAACAGGGAGCTGGAAATGGAGCTTGATCTGTCACACGGAACCTTCACGGGGATGGAGGGTGTGGTTATGCAGATTCAAAACGCGTTGCGCACAGCTTGAACACATGCACACCGCAGAACTGTCATCGACAGAGCATCCAGAGTTTCTGGAAATGTCTTCCCTGCGGCAATCTTTTGCTACGTCTCCACAGTGGGTGTCGGTTGTAGGCCTTGGTGCGGCCCGTGGCAAACCATTTCTGATCATCTCTTCTCGGCCAAATGGCTCAAGATCAAGCGTAGTGTCTGTTCTTATTAGTTTAATATCTGATTGGTCCCCTATTTGGGGACCATATATTAAATGGATTTTTGGAACAGGGAGCTGGAAATGGAGCTTGCTTTGTCACACTTAACCTTCACAGGGATGGAGGGTGTGGTTATGCAGATTCAAAACGCGTTGCGCACAGCTTGAACACATGCACACCGCAGAACTGTCATCGATAGAGCATCCAGAGTTTCTGGAAATGTCTTCCCTGCGGCGATCTTTTGCTACATCTCCACAGTGGATGTCGGTTGTAGGCCTTGGTGCGGCCCAAGTGGCAAACCATTTCTGATCATCTCTTCTCGGCCAAATGGCTCAAGATCAAGCGTAGTGTCTGTTCTTATTAGTTTAATATCTGATACGTCCCCTATTTGGGGACCATATATTAAATGGATTTTTGGAACAGGGAGCTGGAAATGGAGATTGATCTGTCACACGGAACCTTCACGGGGATGGAGGGTGTGGTTATGCAGATTCAAAACGCGTTGCGCACAGCTTGAACACATGCACACCGCAGAACTGTCGTCGACAGAGCATCCAGAGTTTCTGGAAATGTCTTCCCTGCGGCAATCTTTTGCTACGTCTCCACAGTGGGTGTCGGTTGTAGGCCTTGGTGCGGCCCAAGTGGCAAACCATTTCTGATCATCTCTTCTCGGCCAAATGGCTCAAGATCAAGCGTAGTGCCTGTTCTTATTAATTTAATATCTGATACGTCCCCTATTTGGGGACCATATATTAAATGGATTTTTGGAACAGGGAGCTGGAAATGGAGCTTGCTTTGTCACACGGAACCTTCATGGGGATGGAGGGTGTGGTTATGCAGATTCAAAACGCGTTGCGCACAGCTTGAACACATGCACACCGCAGAACTGTCATCGATAGAGCATCCAGAGTTTCTGGAAATGTCTTCCCTGCGGCGATCTTTTGCTACATCTCCACAGTGGATGTCGGTTGTAGGCCTTGGTGCGGCCCAAGTGGCAAACCATTTCTGATCATCTCTTCTCGGCCAAATGGCTCAAGATCAAGCGTAGTGTCTGTTCTTATTAGTTTAATATCTGATACGTCCCCTATTTGGGGACCATATATTAAATGGATTTTTGGAACAGGGAGCTGGAAATGGAGCTTGATCTGTCACACGGAACCTTCACGGGGATGGAGGGTGTGGTTATGCAGATTCAAAACGCGTTGCGCACAGCTTGAACACATGCACACCGCAGAACTGTCATCCACAGAGCATCCAGAGTTTCTGGAAATGTCTTCCCTGCGGCAATCTTTTGCTACGTCTCCACAGTGGGTGTCGGTTGTAGGCCTTGGTGCGGCCCAAGTGGCAAACCATTTCTGATCATCTCTTCTCGGCCAAATGGCTCAAGATCAAGCGTAGTGTCTGTTCTTATTAGTTTAATATCTGATACGTCCCCTATTTGGGGACCATATATTAAATGGATTTTTGGAACAGGGAGCTGGAAATGGAGCTTGCTTTGTCGCACGGAACCTTCACGGGGATGGAGGGTGTGGTTATGCAGATTCAAAACGCGTTGCGCACAGCTTGAACACATGCACACCGCAGAACTGTCATCGACAGAGCATCCAGAGTTTCTGGAAATGTCTTCCCTGCGGCAATCTTTTGCTACGTCTCCACAGTGGATGTCGGTTGTAGGCCTTGGTGCGGCCCAAGTGGCAAACCATTTCTGATCATCTCTTCTCGGCCAAATGGCTCAAGATCAAGCGTAGTGTCTGTTCTTATTAGTTTAATATCTGATGCGTCCCCTATTTGGGGACCATGTATTAAATGGATTTTTGGAACAGGGAGCTGGAAATGGAGCTTGCTTTGTCACACGGAACCTTCACGGGGATGGAGGGTGTGGTTAGGCAGATTCAAAATGCGTTGCGCACAGCTTGAACACATGCACACCGCAGAACTGTCGTCGACAGAGCATCCAGAGTTTCTGGAAATGTCTTCCCTGCGGCGATCTTTTGCTACATCTCCACAGTGGATGTCGGTTGTAGGCCTTGGTGCGGCCCAAGTGGCAAACCATTTCTGATCATCTCTTCTCGGCCAAATGGCTCAAGATCAAGCGTAGTGTCTGTTCTTATTAGTTTAATATCTGATACGTCCCCTATTTGGGGACCATATATTAAATGGATTTTTGGAACAGGGAGCTGGAAATGGAGCTTGATCTGTCACACGGAACCTTCACGGGGATGGAGGGTGTGGTTATGCAGATTCAAAACGCGTTGCGCACAGCTTGAACACATGCACACCGCAGAACTGTCGTCGACAGAGCATCCAGAGTTTCTGGAAATGTCTTCCCTGCGGCAATCTTTTGCTACGTCTCCACAGTGGGTGTCGGTTGTAGGCCTTGGTGTGGCCCAAGTGGCAAACCATTTCTGATCATCTCTTCTCGGCCAAATGGCTCAAGATCAAGCGTAGTGCCTGTTCTTATTAATTTAATATCTGATACGTCCCCTATTTGGGGACCATATATTAAATGGATTTTTGGAACAGGGAGCTGGAAATGGAGCTTGCTTTGTCACACGGAACCTTCACGGGGATGGAGGGTGTGGTTAGGCAGATTCAAAATGCGTTGCGCACAGCTTGAACACATGCACACCGCAGAACTGTCATCGATAGAGCATCCAGAGTTTCTGGAAATGTCTTCCCTGCGGCAATCTTTTGCTACATCTCCACAGTGGGTGTCGGTTGTAGGCCTTGGTGCGGCCCAAGTGGCAAACCATTTCTGATCATCTCTTCTCGGCCAAATGCCTCAAGATCAAGCGTAGTGCCTGTTCTTATTAGTTTAATATCTGATACGTCCCCTATTTGGGGACCATATATTAAATGGATTTTTGGAACAGGGAGCTGGAAATGGAGCTTGATCTGTCACACGGAACCTTCACGGGGATGGAGGGTGTGGTTATGCAGATTCAAAACGCGTTGCGCACAGCTTGAACACATGCACACCGCAGAACTGTCATCGACAGAGCATCCAGAGTTTCTGGAAATGTCTTCCCTGCGGCAATCTTTTGCTACGTCTCCACAGTGGGTGTCGGTTGTAGGCCTTGGTGCGGCCCGTGGCAAACCATTTCTGATCATCTCTTCTCGGCCAAATGGCTCAAGATCAAGCGTAGTGTCTGTTCTTATTAGTTTAATATCTGATTGGTCCCCTATTTGGGGACCATATATTAAATGGATTTTTGGAACAGGGAGCTGGAAATGGAGCTTGCTTTGTCACACTTAACCTTCACAGGGATGGAGGGTGTGGTTATGCAGATTCAAAACGCGTTGCGCACAGCTTGAACACATGCACACCGCAGAACTGTCATCGATAGAGCATCCAGAGTTTCTGGAAATGTCTTCCCTGCGGCGATCTTTTGCTACATCTCCACAGTGGATGTCGGTTGTAGGCCTTGGTGCGGCCCAAGTGGCAAACCATTTCTGATCATCTCTTCTCGGCCAAATGGCTCAAGATCAAGCGTAGTGTCTGTTCTTATTAGTTTAATATCTGATACGTCCCCTATTTGGGGACCATATATTAAATGGATTTTTGGAACAGGGAGCTGGAAATGGAGCTTGATCTGTCACACGGAACCTTCACGGGGATGGAGGGTGTGGTTATGCAGATTCAAAACGCGTTGCGCACAGCTTGAACACATGCACACCGCAGAACTGTCGTCGACAGAGCATCCAGAGTTTCTGGAAATGTCTTCCCTGCGGCAATCTTTTGCTACGTCTCCACAGTGGGTGTCGGTTGTAGGCCTTGGTGCGGCCCAAGTGGCAAACCATTTCTGATCATCTCTTCTCGGCCAAATGGCTCAAGATCAAGCGTAGTGCCTGTTCTTATTAATTTAATATCTGATACGTCCCCTATTTGGGGACCATATATTAAATGGATTTTTGGAACAGGGAGCTGGAAATGGAGCTTGCTTTGTCACACGGAACCTTCATGGGGATGGAGGGTGTGGTTATGCAGATTCAAAACGCGTTGCGCACAGCTTGAACACATGCACACCGCAGAACTGTCATCGATAGAGCATCCAGAGTTTCTGGAAATGTCTTCCCTGCGGCAATCTTTTGCTACATCTCCACAGTGGGTGTCGGTTGTAGGTCTTGGTGCGGCCCAAGTGGCAAACCATTTCTGATCATCTCTTCTCGGCCAAATGGCTCAAGATCAAGCGTAGTGCCTGTTCTTATTAGTTTAATATCTGATACGTCCCCTATTTGGGGACCATATATTAAATGGATTTTTGGAACAGGGAGCTGGAAATGGAGCTTGCTTTGTCACACGGAACCTTCATGGGGATGGAGGGTGTGGTTATGTAGATTCAAAACGCGTTGCGCACAGCTTGAACACATGCACACCGCAGAACTGTCATCGACAGAGCATCCAGAGTTTCTGGAAATGTCTTCCCTGCGGCAATCTTTTGCTACGTCTCCACAGTGGGTGTCGGTTGTAGGCCTTGGTGCGGCCCGTGGCAAACCATTTCTGATCATCTCTTCTCGGCCAAATGGCTCAAGATCAAGCGTAGTGTCTGTTCTTATTAGTTTAATATCTGATTGGTCCCCTATTTGGGGACCATATATTAAATGGATTTTTGGAACAGGGAGCTGGAAATGGAGCTTGCTTTGTCACACTTAACCTTCACAGGGATGGAGGGTGTGGTTATGCAGATTCAAAACGCGTTGCGCACAGCTTGAACACATGCACACCGCAGAACTGTCATCGATAGAGCATCCAGAGTTTCTGGAAATGTCTTCCCTGCGGCGATCTTTTGCTACATCTCCACAGTGGATGTCGGTTGTAGGCCTTGGTGCGGCCCAAGTGGCAAACCATTTCTGATCATCTCTTCTCGGCCAAATGGCTCAAGATCAAGCGTAGTGTCTGTTCTTATTAGTTTAATATCTGATACGTCCCCTATTTGGGGACCATATATTAAATGGATTTTTGGAACAGGGAGCTGGAAATGGAGCTTGATCTGTCACACGGAACCTTCACGGGGATGGAGGGTGTGGTTATGCAGATTCAAAACGCGTTGCGCACAGCTTGAACACATGCACACCGCAGAACTGTCGTCGACAGAGCATCCAGAGTTTCTGGAAATGTCTTCCCTGCGGCAATCTTTTGCTACGTCTCCACAGTGGGTGTCGGTTTTAGGCCTTGGTGCGGCCCAAGTGGCAAACCATTTCTGATCATCTCTTCTCGGCCAAATGGCTCAAGATCAAGCGTAGTGCCTGTTCTTATTAATTTAATATCTGATACGTCCCCTATTTGGGGACCATATATTAAATGGATTTTTGGAACAGGGAGCTGGAAATGGAGCTTGCTTTGTCACACGGAACCTTCACGGGGATGGAGGGTGTGGTTATGCAGATTCAAAACGCGTTGCGCACAGCTTGAACACATGCACACCGCAGAACTGTCATCGACAGAGCATCCAGAGTTTCTGGAAATGTCTTCCCTGCGGCAATCTTTTGCTACGTCTCCACAGTGGGTGTCGGTTGTAGGCCTTGGTGCGGCCCAAGTGGCAAATCATTTCTGATTATCTCTTCTCGGCCAAATGGCTCAAGATCAAGCGTAGTGTCTGTTCTTATTAGTTTAATATCTGATACGTCCCCTATTTGGGGACCATATATTAAATGGATTTTTGGAACAGGGAGCTGGAAATGGAGCTTGCTTTGTCGCACGGAACCATCACGGGGGTGGAGGGTGTGGTTATGCAGATTCAAAACGCGTTTCGCACAGCTTGAACACATGCACACCGCAGAACTGTCATCGACAGATCATCCAGAGTTTCTGGAAATGTCTTCCCTGGGGCAATCTTTTGCTACGTCTCCACAGTGGGTGTCGGTTGTAGGCCTTGGTGCGGCCCAAGTGGCAAACCATTTCTGATCATCTCTTCTCGGCCAAATGGCTCAAGATCAAGTGTAGTGTCTGTTCTTATTAGTTTAATATCTGATACGTCCCCTATTTGGGGACCATATATTAAATGGATTTTTGGAACAGGGAGCTGGAAATGGAGCTTGCTTTGTCGCACGGAACCTTCACGGGGATGGAGGGTGTGGTTATGCAGATTCAAAACGCGTTGCGCACAGCTTGAACACATGCACACCGCAGAACTGTTGTCGACAGAGCATCCAGAGTTTCTGGAAATGTCTTCCCTGCGGCGATCTTTTGCTACATCTCCACAGTGGATGTCGGTTGTAGGCCTTGGTGCGGCCCAAGTGGCAAACCATTTCTGATCATCTCTTCTCGGCCAAATGGCTCAAGATCAAGCGTAGTGTCTGTTCTTATTAGTTTAATATCTGATACGTCCCCTATTTGGGGACCATATATTAAATGGATTTTTGGAACAGGGAGCTGGAAATGGAGCTTGATCTGTCACACGGAACCTTCACGGGGATGGAGGGTGTGGTTATGCAGATTCAAAACGCGTTGCGCACAGCTTGAACACATGCACACCGCAGAACTGTCATCGACAGAGCATCCAGAGTTTCTGGAAATGTCTTCCCTGCGGCAATCTTTTGCTACGTCTCCACAGTGGGTGTCGGTTGTAGGCCTTGGTGCGGCCCGTGGCAAACCATTTCTGATCATCTCTTCTCGGCCAAATGGCTCAAGATCAAGCGTAGTGTCTGTTCTTATTAGTTTAATATCTGATTGGTCCCCTATTTGGGGACCATATATTAAATGGATTTTTGGAACAGGGAGCTGGAAATGGAGCTTGCTTTGTCACACTTAACCTTCACAGGGATGGAGGGTGTGGTTATGCAGATTCAAAACGCGTTGCGCACAGCTTGAACACATGCACACCGCAGAACTGTCATCGATAGAGCATCCAGAGTTTCTGGAAATGTCTTCCCTGCGGCGATCTTTTGCTACATCTCCACAGTGGATGTCGGTTGTAGGCCTTGGTGCGGCCCAAGTGGCAAACCATTTCTGATCATCTCTTCTCGGCCAAATGGCTCAAGATCAAGCGTAGTGTCTGTTCTTATTAGTTTAATATCTGATACGTCCCCTATTTGGGGACCATATATTAAATGGATTTTTGGAACAGGGAGCTGGAAATGGAGCTTGATCTGTCACACGGAACCTTCACGGGGATGGAGGGTGTGGTTATGCAGATTCAAAACGCGTTGCGCACAGCTTGAACACATGCACACCGCAGAACTGTCGTCGACAGAGCATCCAGAGTTTCTGGAAATGTCTTCCCTGCGGCAATCTTTTGCTACGTCTCCACAGTGGGTGTCGGTTGTAGGCCTTGGTGCGGCCCAAGTGGCAAACCATTTCTGATCATCTCTTCTCGGCCAAATGGCTCAAGATCAAGCGTAGTGCCTGTTCTTATTAATTTAATATCTGATACGTCCCCTATTTGGGGACCATATATTAAATGGATTTTTGGAACAGGGAGCTGGAAATGGAGCTTGCTTTGTCACACGGAACCTTCATGGGGATGGAGGGTGTGGTTATGCAGATTCAAAACGCGTTGCGCACAGCTTGAACACATGCACACCGCAGAACTGTCATCGATAGAGCATCCAGAGTTTCTGGAAATGTCTTCCCTGCGGCAATCTTTTGCTACATCTCCACAGTGGGTGTCGGTTGTAGGTCTTGGTGCGGCCCAAGTGGCAAACCATTTCTGATCATCTCTTCTCGGCCAAATGGCTCAAGATCAAGCGTAGTGCCTGTTCTTATTAGTTTAATATCTGATACGTCCCCTATTTGGGGACCATATATTAAATGGATTTTTGGAACAGGGAGCTGGAAATGGAGCTTGCTTTGTCACACGGAACCTTCATGGGGATGGAGGGTGTGGTTATGTAGATTCAAAACGCGTTGCGCACAGCTTGAACACATGCACACCGCAGAACTGTCATCGACAGAGCATCCAGAGTTTCTGGAAATGTCTTCCCTGCGGCAATCTTTTGCTACGTCTCCACAGTGGGTGTCGGTTGTAGGCCTTGGTGCGGCCCGTGGCAAACCATTTCTGATCATCTCTTCTCGGCCAAATGGCTCAAGATCAAGCGTAGTGTCTGTTCTTATTAGTTTAATATCTGATTGGTCCCCTATTTGGGGACCATATATTAAATGGATTTTTGGAACAGGGAGCTGGAAATGGAGCTTGCTTTGTCACACTTAACCTTCACAGGGATGGAGGGTGTGGTTATGCAGATTCAAAACGCGTTGCGCACAGCTTGAACACATGCACACCGCAGAACTGTCATCGATAGAGCATCCAGAGTTTCTGGAAATGTCTTCCCTGCGGCGATCTTTTGCTACATCTCCACAGTGGATGTCGGTTGTAGGCCTTGGTGCGGCCCAAGTGGCAAACCATTTCTGATCATCTCTTCTCGGCCAAATGGCTCAAGATCAAGCGTAGTGTCTGTTCTTATTAGTTTAATATCTGATACGTCCCCTATTTGGGGACCATATATTAAATGGATTTTTGGAACAGGGAGCTGGAAATGGAGCTTGATCTGTCACACGGAACCTTCACGGGGATGGAGGGTGTGGTTATGCAGATTCAAAACGCGTTGCGCACAGCTTGAACACATGCACACCGCAGAACTGTCGTCGACAGAGCATCCAGAGTTTCTGGAAATGTCTTCCCTGCGGCAATCTTTTGCTACGTCTCCACAGTGGGTGTCGGTTGTAGGCCTTGGTGCGGCCCAAGTGGCAAACCATTTCTGATCATCTCTTCTCGGCCAAATGGCTCAAGATCAAGCGTAGTGCCTGTTCTTATTAATTTAATATCTGATACGTCCCCTATTTGGGGACCATATATTAAATGGATTTTTGGAACAGGGAGCTGGAAATGGAGCTTGCTTTGTCACACGGAACCTTCATGGGGATGGAGGGTGTGGTTATGCAGATTCAAAACGCGTTGCGCACAGCTTGAACACATGCACACCGCAGAACTGTCATCGATAGAGCATCCAGAGTTTCTGGAAATGTCTTCCCTGCGGCAATCTTTTGCTACATCTCCACAGTGGGTGTCGGTTGTAGGTCTTGGTGCGGCCCAAGTGGCAAACCATTTCTGATCATCTCTTCTCGGCCAAATGGCTCAAGATCAAGCGTAGTGCCTGTTCTTATTAGTTTAATATCTGATACGTCCCCTATTTGGGGACCATATATTAAATGGATTTTTGGAACAGGGAGCTGGAAATGGAGCTTGCTTTGTCACACGGAACCTTCATGGGGATGGAGGGTGTGGTTATGTAGATTCAAAACGCGTTGCGCACAGCTTGAACACATGCACACCGCAGAACTGTCATCGACAGAGCATCCAGAGTTTCTGGAAATGTCTTCCCTGCGGCAATCTTTTGCTACGTCTCCACAGTGGGTGTCGGTTGTAGGCCTTGGTGCGGCCCGTGGCAAACCATTTCTGATCATCTCTTCTCGGCCAAATGGCTCAAGATCAAGCGTAGTGTCTGTTCTTATTAGTTTAATATCTGATTGGTCCCCTATTTGGGGACCATATATTAAATGGATTTTTGGAACAGGGAGCTGGAAATGGAGCTTGCTTTGTCACACTTAACCTTCACAGGGATGGAGGGTGTGGTTATGCAGATTCAAAACGCGTTGCGCACAGCTTGAACACATGCACACCGCAGAACTGTCATCGATAGAGCATCCAGAGTTTCTGGAAATGTCTTCCCTGCGGCGATCTTTTGCTACATCTCCACAGTGGATGTCGGTTGTAGGCCTTGGTGCGGCCCAAGTGGCAAACCATTTCTGATCATCTCTTCTCGGCCAAATGGCTCAAGATCAAGCGTAGTGTCTGTTCTTATTAGTTTAATATCTGATACGTCCCCTATTTGGGGACCATATATTAAATGGATTTTTGGAACAGGGAGCTGGAAATGGAGCTTGATCTGTCACACGGAACCTTCACGGGGATGGAGGGTGTGGTTATGCAGATTCAAAACGCGTTGCGCACAGCTTGAACACATGCACACCGCAGAACTGTCGTCGACAGAGCATCCAGAGTTTCTGGAAATGTCTTCCCTGCGGCAATCTTTTGCTACGTCTCCACAGTGGGTGTCGGTTTTAGGCCTTGGTGCGGCCCAAGTGGCAAACCATTTCTGATCATCTCTTCTCGGCCAAATGGCTCAAGATCAAGCGTAGTGCCTGTTCTTATTAATTTAATATCTGATACGTCCCCTATTTGGGGACCATATATTAAATGGATTTTTGGAACAGGGAGCTGGAAATGGAGCTTGCTTTGTCACACGGAACCTTCACGGGGATGGAGGGTGTGGTTATGCAGATTCAAAACGCGTTGCGCACAGCTTGAACACATGCACACCGCAGAACTGTCATCGACAGAGCATCCAGAGTTTCTGGAAATGTCTTCCCTGCGGCAATCTTTTGCTACGTCTCCACAGTGGGTGTCGGTTGTAGGCCTTGGTGCGGCCCAAGTGGCAAATCATTTCTGATTATCTCTTCTCGGCCAAATGGCTCAAGATCAAGTGTAGTGTCTGTTCTTATTAGTTTAATATCTGATACGTCCCCTATTTGGGGACCATATATTAAATGGATTTTTGGAACAGGGAGCTGGAAATGGAGCTTGCTTTGTCGCACGGAACCTTCACGGGGATGGAGGGTGTGGTTATGCAGATTCAAAACGCGTTGCGCACAGCTTGAACACATGCACACCGCAGAACTGTCATCGATAGAGCATCCAGAGTTTCTGGAAATGTCTTCCCTGCGGCAATCTTTTGCTACGTCTCACAGTGGATGTCGGTTGTAGGCCTTGGTGCGGCCCAAGTGGCAAACCATTTCTGATCATCTCTTCTCGGCCAAATGGCTCAAGATCAAGCGTAGTGTCTGTTCTTATTAGTTTAATATCTGATACGTCCCCTATTTGGGGACCATATATTAAATGGATTTTTGGAACAGGGAGCTGGAAATGGAGCTTGCTTTGTCACACGGAACCTTCACGGGGATGGAGGGTGTGGTTATGCAGATTCAAAACGCGTTGCGCACAGCTTGAACACATGCACACCGCAGAACTGTCATCGACAGAGCATCCAGAGTTTCTGGAAATGTCTTCCCTGCGGCAATCTTTTGCTACGTCTCCACAGTGGGTGTCGGTTGTAGGCCTTGGTGCGGCCCAAGTGGCAAATCATTTCTGATCATCTCTTCTCGGCCAAATGGCTCAAGATCAAGCGTAGTGTCTGTTCTTATTAGTTTAATATCTGATACGTCCCCTATTTGGGGACCATATATTAAATGGATTTTTGGAACAGGGAGCTGGAAATGGAGCTTGCTTTGTCGCACGGAACCATCACGGGGGTGGAGGGTGTGGTTATGCAGATTCAAAACGCGTTTCACACAGCTTGAACACATGCACACCGCAGAACTGTCATCGACAGATCATCCAGAGTTTCTGGAAATGTCTTCCCTGCGGCAATCTTTTGCTACGTCTCCACAGTGGGTGTCGGTTGTAGGCCTTGGTGCGGCCCAAGTGGCAAACCATTTCTGATCATCTCTTCTTGGCCAAATGGCTCAAGATCAAGCGTAGTGTCTGTTCTTATTAGTTTAATATCTGATACGTCCCCTATTTGGGGACCATATATTAAATGGATTTTTGGAACAGGGAGCTGGAAATGGAGCTTGCTTTGTCACACGGAACCTTCACGGGGATGGAGGGTGTGGTTATGCAGATTCAAAACGCGTTGCGCACAGCTTGAACACATGCACACCGCAGAACTGTCATCGACAGAGCATCCAGAGTTTCTGGAAATGTCTTCCCTGCGGCAATCTTTTGCTACGTCTCCACAGTGGGTGTCGGTTGTAGGCCTTGGTGCGGCCCAAGTGGCAAACCATTTCTGATCAACTCTTCTCGGCCAAATGGCTCAAGATCAAGTGTAGTGTCTGTCCTTATTAGTTTAATATCTGATACGTCCCCTATTTGGGGACCATATATTAAATGGATTTTTGGAACAGGGAGCTGGAAATGGAGCTTGCTTTGTCGCACGGAACCTTCACGGGGATGGAGGGTGTGGTTATGCAGATTCAAAACGCGTTGCGCAGAGCTTGAACACATGCACACCGCAGAACTGTCATCGACAGAGCATCCAGAGTTTCTGGAAATGTCTTCCCTGCGGCAATCTTTTGCTACGTCTCCACAGTGGGTGTCGGTTGTAGGCCTTGGTGCGGCCCAAGTGGCAAACCATTTCTGATCATCTCTTCTCGGCCAAATGGCTCAAGATCAAGCGTAGTGTCTGTTCTTATTAGTTTAATATCTGATACGTCCCCTATTTGGGGACCATATATTAAATGGATTTTTGGAACAGGGAGCTGGAAATGGAGCTTGCTTTGTCACACGGAACCTTCACGGGGATGGAGGGTGTGGTTATGCAGATTCAAAACGCGTTGCGCACAGCTTGAACACATGCACACCGCAGAACTGTCATCGACAGAGCATCCAGAGTTTCTGGAAATGTCTTCCCTGCGGCAATCTTTTGCTACGTCTCCACAGTGGGTGTCGGTTGTAGGCCTTGGTGCGGCCCAAGTGGCAAACCATTTCTGATCATCTCTTCTCGGCCAAATGGCTCAAGATCAAGCGTAGTGTCTGTTCTTATTAGTTTAATATCTGTTACGTCCCCTATTTGGGGACCATATATTAAATGGATTTTTGGAACAGGGAGCTGGAAATGGAGCTTGCTTTGTCACACGGAACCTTCACGGGGATGGAGGGTGTGGTTATGCAGATTCAAAACGCGTTGCGCACAGCTTGAACACATGCACACCGCAGAACTGTCATCAACAGAGCATCCAGAGTTTCTGGAAATGTCTTCCCTGCAGCACTCTTTTGCTACGTCTTAACAGTGGGTGTCGGTTGTAGGCCTTGGTGCGGCCCAAGTGGCAAACCATTTCTGATCATCTCTTCTCGGCCAAATGGATCAAGATCAAGCGTAGTGTCTGGTTCTTATTAGTTTAATATCTGATACGTCCCCTATTTGGGGACCATGTATTAAATGGATTTTTGGAACAGGGAGCTGGAAATGGAGCTTGCTTTGTCACACGGAACCTTCACGGGGATGGAGGGTGTGGTTATGCAGATTCAAAACGCGTTGCGCACAGCTTGAACACATGCACACCGCAGAACTGTCATCGACAGAGCATCCAGAGTTTCTGGAAATGTCTTCCCTGCGGCAATCTTTTGCTACGTCTCCACAGTGGGTGTCGGTTGTAGGCCTTGGTGCGGCCCAAGTGGCAAACCATTTCTGATCATCTCTTCTCGGCCAAATGGCTCAAGATCAAGCGTAGTGTCTGTTCTTATTAGTTTAATATCTGATACGTCCCCTATTTGGGGACCATATATTAAATGGATTTTTGGAACAGGGAGCTGGAAATGGAGCTTGCTTTGTCACACGGAACCTTCACGGGGATGGAGGGTGTGGTTATGCAGATTCAAAACGCGTTGCGCACAGCTTGAACACATGCACACCGCAGAACTGTCATCAACAGAGCATCCAGAGTTTCTGGAAATGTCTTCCCTGCGGCAATCTTTTGCTACGTCTCCACAGTGGGTGTCGGTTGTAGGCCTTGGTGCGGCCCAAGTGGCAAACCATTTCTGATCATCTCTTCTCGGCCAAATGGCTCAAGATCAAGCGTAGTGTCTGTTCTTATTAGTTTAATATCTGATACGTCCCCTATTTGAGGACCATGTATTAAATGGATTTTTGGAACAGGGAGCTGGAAATGGAGCTTGCTTTGTCACACGGAACCTTCACGGGGATGGAGGGTGTGGTTATGCAGATTCAAAACGCGTTGCGCACAGCTTGAACACATGCACACCGCAGAACTGTCATCAACAGAGCATCCAGAGTTTCTGGAAATGTCTTCCCTGCGGCAATCTTTTGCTACGTCTCCACAGTGGGTGTCGGTTGTAGGCCTTGGTGCGGCCCAAGTGGCAAACCATTTCTGATCATCTCTTCTCGGCCAAATGGCTCAAGATCAAGCGTAGTGTCTGTTCTTATTAGTTTAATATCTGATACGTCCCCTATTTGGGGACCATATATTAAATGGATTTTTGGAACAGGGAGCTGGAAATGGAGCTTGCTTTGTCACACGGAACCTTCACGGGGATGGAGGGTGTGGTTATGCAGATTCAAAACGCGTTGCGCACAGCTTGAACACATGCACACCGCAGAACTGTCATCAACAGAGCATCCAGAGTTTCTGGAAATGTCTTCCCTGCGGCAATCTTTTGCTACGTCTCCACAGTGGGTGTCGGTTGTAGGCCTTGGTGCGGCCCAAGTGGCAAACCATTTCTGATCATCTCTTCTCGGCCAAATGGCTCAAGATCAAGCGTAGTGTCTGTTCTTATTAGTTTAATATCTGATACGTTCCCTATTTGGGGACCATATATTAAATGGATTTTTGGAACAGGGAGCTGGAAATGGAGCTTGCTTTGTCGCACGGAACCTTCACGGGGATGGAGGGTGTGGTTATGCAGATTCAAAACGCGTTGCGCACAGCTTGAACACATGCACACCGCAGAACTGTCATCGACAGAGCATCCAGAGTTTCTGGAAATGTCTTCCCTGCGGCAATCTTTTGCTACGTCTCCACAGTGGATGTCGGTTGTAGGCCTTGGTGCGGCCCAAGTGGCAAACCATTTCTGATCATCTCTTCTCGGCCAAATGGCTCAAGATCAAGCGTAGTGTCTGTTCTTATTAGTTTAATATCTGATGCATCCCCTATTTGGGGACCATATATTAAATGGATTTTTGGAACAGGGAGCTGTTAATGGAGCTTGCTTTGTCACACGGAACCTTCACGGGGATGGAGGGTGTGGTTAGGCAGATTCAAAATGCGTTGCGCACAGCTTGAACACATGCACACCGCAGAACTGTCGTCGACAGAGCATCCAGAGTTTCTGGAAATGTCTTCCCTGCGGCGATCTTTTGCTACATCTCCACAGTGGATGTCGGTTGTAGGCCTTGGTGCGGCCCAAGTGGCAAACCATTTCTGATCATCTCTTCTCGGCCAAATGGTTCAAGATCAAGCGTAGTGTCTGTTCTTATTAGTTTAATATCTGATACGTCCCCTATTTGGGGACCATATATTAAATGGATTTTTGGAACAGGGAGCTGGAAATGGAGCTTGATCTGTCACACGGAACCTTCACGGGGATGGAGGGTGTGGTTATGCAGATTCAAAACGCGTTGCGCACAGCTTGAACACATGCACACCGCAGAACTGTCGTCGACAGAGCATCCAGAGTTTCTGGAAATGTCTTCCCTGCGGCAATCTTTTGCTACGTCTCCACAGTGGGTGTCGGTTGTAGGCCTTGGTGCGGCCCAAGTGGCAAACCATTTCTGATCATCTCTTCTCGGCCAAATGGCTCAAGATCAAGCGTAGTGCCTGTTCTTATTAATTTAATATCTGATACGTCCCCTATTTGGGGACCATATATTAAATGGATTTTTGGAACAGGGAGCTGGAAATGGAGCTTGCTTTGTCACACGGAACCTTCACGGGGATGGAGGGTGTGGTTAGGCAGATTCAAAATGCGTTGCGCACAGCTTGAACACATGCACACCGCAGAACTGTCATCGATAGAGCATCCAGAGTTTCTGGAAATGTCTTCCCTGCGGCAATCTTTTGCTACATCTCCACAGTGGGTGTCGGTTGTAGGCCTTGGTGCGGCCCAAGTGGCAAACCATTTCTGATCATCTCTTCTCGGCCAAATGCCTCAAGATCAAGCGTAGTGCCTGTTCTTATTAGTTTAATATCTGATACGTCCCCTATTTGGGGACCATATATTAAATGGATTTTTGGAACAGGGAGCTGGAAATGGAGCTTGATCTGTCACACGGAACCTTCACGGGGATGGAGGGTGTGGTTATGCAGATTCAAAACGCGTTGCGCACAGCTTGAACACATGCACACCGCAGAACTGTCATCGACAGAGCATCCAGAGTTTCTGGAAATGTCTTCCCTGCGGCAATCTTTTGCTACGTCTCCACAGTGGGTGTCGGTTGTAGGCCTTGGTGCGGCCCGTGGCAAACCATTTCTGATCATCTCTTCTCGGCCAAATGGCTCAAGATCAAGCGTAGTGTCTGTTCTTATTAGTTTAATATCTGATTGGTCCCCTATTTGGGGACCATATATTAAATGGATTTTTGGAACAGGGAGCTGGAAATGGAGCTTGCTTTGTCACACTTAACCTTCACAGGGATGGAGGGTGTGGTTATGCAGATTCAAAACGCGTTGCGCACAGCTTGAACACATGCACACCGCAGAACTGTCATCGATAGAGCATCCAGAGTTTCTGGAAATGTCTTCCCTGCGGCGATCTTTTGCTACATCTCCACAGTGGATGTCGGTTGTAGGCCTTGGTGCGGCCCAAGTGGCAAACCATTTCTGATCATCTCTTCTCGGCCAAATGGCTCAAGATCAAGCGTAGTGTCTGTTCTTATTAGTTTAATATCTGATACGTCCCCTATTTGGGGACCATATATTAAATGGATTTTTGGAACAGGGAGCTGGAAATGGAGCTTGATCTGTCACACGGAACCTTCACGGGGATGGAGGGTGTGGTTATGCAGATTCAAAACGCGTTGCGCACAGCTTGAACACATGCACACCGCAGAACTGTCGTCGACAGAGCATCCAGAGTTTCTGGAAATGTCTTCCCTGCGGCAATCTTTTGCTACGTCTCCACAGTGGGTGTCGGTTGTAGGCCTTGGTGCGGCCCAAGTGGCAAACCATTTCTGATCATCTCTTCTCGGCCAAATGGCTCAAGATCAAGCGTAGTGCCTGTTCTTATTAATTTAATATCTGATACGTCCCCTATTTGGGGACCATATATTAAATGGATTTTTGGAACAGGGAGCTGGAAATGGAGCTTGCTTTGTCACACGGAACCTTCATGGGGATGGAGGGTGTGGTTATGCAGATTCAAAACGCGTTGCGCACAGCTTGAACACATGCACACCGCAGAACTGTCATCGATAGAGCATCCAGAGTTTCTGGAAATGTCTTCCCTGCGGCGATCTTTTGCTACATCTCCACAGTGGATGTCGGTTGTAGGCCTTGGTGCGGCCCAAGTGGCAAACCATTTCTGATCATCTCTTCTCGGCCAAATGGCTCAAGATCAAGCGTAGTGTCTGTTCTTATTAGTTTAATATCTGATACGTCCCCAATTTGGGGACCATATATTAAATGGATTTTTGGAACAGGGAGCTGGAAATGGAGCTTGATCTGTCACACGGAACCTTCACGGGGATGGAGGGTGTGGTTATGCAGATTCAAAACGCGTTGCGCACAGCTTGAACACATGCACACCGCAGAACTGTCGTCGACAGAGCATTCAGAGTTTCTGGAAATGTCTTCCCTGCGGCAATCTTTTGCTACGTCTCCACAGTGGGTGTCGGTTGTAGGCCTTGGTGCGGCCCAAGTGGCAAACCATTTCTGATCATCTCTTCTCGGCCAAATGGCTCAAGATCAAGCGTAGTGCCTGTTCTTATTAATTTAATATCTGATACGTCCCCTATTTGGGGACCATATATTAAATGGATTTTTGGAACAGGGAGCTGGAAATGGAGCTTGCTTTGTCACACGGAACCTTCATGGGGATGGAGGGTGTTGTTATGCAGATTCAAAACGCGTTGCGCACAGCTTGAACACATGCACACCGCAGAACTGTCATCGATAGAGCATCCAGAGTTTCTGGAAATGTCTTCCCTGCGGCGATCTTTTGCTACATCTCCACAGTGGGTGTCGGTTGTAGGTCTTGGTGCGGCCCAAGTGGCAAACCATTTCTGATCATCTCTTCTCGGCCAAATGGCTCAAGATCAAGCGTAGTGCCTGTTCTTATTAGTTTAATATCTGATACGTCACCTATTTGGGGACCATATATTAAATGGATTTTTGGAACAGGGAGCTGGAAATGGAGCTTGCTTTGTCACACGGAACCTTCATGGGGATGGAGGGTGTGGTTATGCAGATTCAAAACGCGTTGCGCACAGCTTGAACACATGCACACCGCAGAACTGTCATCGACAGAGCATCCAGAGTTTCTGGAAATGTCTTCCCTGCGGCAATCTTTTGCTACGTCTCCACAGTGGGTGTCGGTTGTAGGCCTTGGTGCGGCCCGTGGCAAACCATTTCTGATCATCTCTTCTCGGCCAAATGGCTCAAGATCAAGCGTAGTGTCTGTTCTTATTAGTTTAATATCTGATTGGTCCCCTATTTGGGGACCATATATTAAATGGATTTTTGGAACAGGGAGCTGGAAATGGAGCTTGCTTTGTCACACTTAACCTTCACAGGGATGGAGGGTGTGGTTATGCAGATTCAAAACGCGTTGCGCACAGCTTGAACACATGCACACCGCAGAACTGTCATCGATAGAGCATCCAGAGTTTCTGGAAATGTCTTCCCTGCGGCGATCTTTTGCTACATCTCCACAGTGGATGTCGGTTGTAGGCCTTGGTGCGGCCCAAGTGGCAAACCATTTCTGATCATCTCTTCTCGGCCAAATGGCTCAAGATCAAGCGTAGTGTCTGTTCTTATTAGTTTAATATCTGATACGTCCCCTATTTGGGGACCATATATTAAATGGATTTTTGGAACAGGGAGCTGGAAATGGAGCTTGATCTGTCACACGGAACCTTCACGGGGATGGAGGGTGTGGTTATGCAGATTCAAAACGCGTTGCGCACAGCTTGAACACATGCACACCGCAGAACTGTCATCGATAGAGCATCCAGAGTTTCTGGAAATGTCTTCCCTGCGGCAATCTTTTGCTACATCTCCACAGTGGGTGTCGGTTGTAGGCCTTGGTGCGGCCCAAGTGGCAAACCATTTCTGATCATCTCTTCTCGGCCAAATGGCTCAAGATCAAGCGTAGTGCCTGTTCTTATTAGTTTAATATCTGATACGTCCCCTATTTGGGGACCATATATTAAATGGATTTTTGGAACAGGGAGCTGGAAATGGAGCTTGCTTTGTCACACGGAACCTTCATGGGGATGGAGGGTGTGGTTATGCAGATTCAAAACGCGTTGCGCACAGCTTGAACACATGCACACCGCAGAACTGTCATCGACAGAGCATCCAGAGTTTCTGGAAATGTCTTCCCTGCGGCAATCTTTTGCTACGTCTCCACAGTGGGTGTCGGTTGTAGGCCTTGGTGCGGCCCGTGGCAAACCATTTCTGATCATCTCTTCTCGGCCAAATGGCTCAAGATCAAGCGTAGTGTCTGTTCTTATTAGTTTAATATCTGATACGTCCCCTATTTGGGGACCATATATTAAATGGATTTTTGGAACAGGGAGCTGGAAATGGAGCTTGCTTTGTCACACGGAACCTTCACGGGGATGGAGGGTGTGGTTATGCAGATTCAAAATGCGTTGCGCACAGCTTGAACACATGCACACCGCAGAGCTGTCATCGACAGAGCATCCAGAGTTTCTGGAAATGTCTTCCCTGCGGCAATCTTTTGCTACGTCTCCACAGTGGGTGTCGGTTGTAGGCCTTGGTGCGGCCCAAGTGGCAAACCATTTCTGATCATCTCTTCTCAGCCTTTTGGCTAAGATCTATCAGGTTTACCTGTGCGATCTGGTCGAGTTAGGTGCCCTCGGTACCCTCTCTCTTGGCCTGGGGGGATCGTTCCTCTTCGGAGGGACTTCACCCCCCTGCTGCTATTGGGAGAGAGGATTAGTCCGTGGGCAACGAGAAGGGATCCCCTAAAGGCTTGTGCCTTTTCTTTTTCTTAGAGTTGGTGTGGATTTCCTTGTGGAGGATGCCAGCTTTGCTATCTTATGCATCGGGGGAATCCCGGATGAAGAATACCGTGAGGATTGAAGTTCATGAAAGTGCTCGGAAGGAGAAGAACCTGTCTTTCGTTTGCCATAAGGTCTTGCTTGGAGTCTTGGAGTTCGAGAGGAGTGACATCTTCTGTTTCCAGGACAATGAATTTAAAGGAACCTACACCATCACCTTTAAGACCCAGGGATGCTGTCAACAACTGGTGCAAAAGGTAAATGAAAAGTCTGACATGGATGAACTTGATGACTTAACCTTTTGTCTCCTATTTGCCTATGATGAAATCCCTGTGGTGGTTCACTTCCCCAATCCCTATGTGGACGTAGATGACATCGCCACCTACTTAAAGCGGTACTGTTATGAGCTACGATACCAAGGAGAGGTGATGAACAGAGTTGGTTTCTGGTGTGGGAAAAGGAGGTTCTTAGTTCGTCTGAAGAGAGACCCTAATGGTTTAGGAGGAATGTTACACCCCCATCAACTTTTGTTATCGGTAAGAGCAGGGGGTATCTGTTCTATCCTGGAATGCCAATGTCATGCAGGAACTGTGGAAAGATGGGACATACACAGGCATCCTGCAAAGACAGAAAGGTAGACCGCTGCAATAACTGTAGTGGTTATGGGCACCAAATGAAGGACTGTCCTTTGGACAGAAGGTGCAATCTCTGCGGTGATAATGGACATAGGTTCCGGAACTGCCCCAATAGAGCAAAGACTTATGCCGAGGCTGCTGGGTCCTCTGTAGGGGCTGGGAGAGCCCAAGACCCCAGTACCTCCTCTCATGTGTTTCCTATTCGTCCTTTAGCCCCTTCTGATGGGCGGGCTGTGGAGTCGGAGGTTCGGGAGTCGAGGCTGCGAGGTCCTGCCGCTCTTGCAGCGGAGGCCAAAACACCTGGCCATGTCCATGAGTCTGTTGGGTTGGAGCAGGGTGCCCCCAGTATGTTGGCGCTGGGGGGCCCTGCTGTGAAGGCCCCAGACATCCATCGGGAGTCGAGCCAGCAGAACGCTGTGTGTTTTTTTTCAGTTGACGTCGTGGAGGAGAGAGGTCACGTCACAGTGGCTGAAGAGGATTGCACCAGTGACCTGCCTGAGCCTAGTGGGAAGAAGATTCGGACAGAGGTTATCCCAGAGGTCGCTCCAGAGTCGCCTGATGTCACCCTGGAAGAAGGAGAGTTCTGGTTGGGAAAGACAACGTACCCAGTCTCGTCCTCGGACCCTTGCAACATCATTTCTTTTGACTCCCCGTCACCCGGAATCCTGGAGGAAGTTATGGGTCAAAATCTGGAAGAGGACAATATGATTACGGATACTTTCCCACCGTGACTTAAATGCCATTTATAAAATGTGTCTCACTAAACGTGAGGTCTTTAAAGAGTCTTGTCCGCAGGGCTGCTCTTTTTCATTATCTAGAGACAGTAGATTTCGATATATGTCTATTACAGGAATGTGGCCTACAGCATGCGATACGGTACGAAGAATTAAAAAAGGACTGGAAGTTGGGCCCGTCAGTATGGTCTGGCTCAAATATTAACAAATCTGCTGGAGTAGGTTTGCTCTGCTGTGGCAATAATATTGTCATTTCTTCTGTTACGGAGATTGAGCCAGGCAGGGCAATATTAGTACATGCACACATAAATGGCTTCAACTTCCGTGTAATTAATGTGTATGCATCTCCTGATAAGCAGGAGCGTGTCCAGTTATTTGAGTTATTGCCTGTGTTCTGTGTTGGGTCTTCTCCTCTCCTGGTAGGTGGGGACTTTAATTGCCTCTGTGTGAACGAGCGTCGAGATGGAGGAGACCCGCTCCGTAAACTGGATAAGTCTTGTTATATGCTCAAAAACATCCAGGCTTTTTAAATTGTGCGATGCCTGGAGGTCGCTTTCGCTGACGGACCCAGGTTTTACATGGTCCGGTCGGGGAGTGGCCTCCAGGATCGATTTTATGTTTTTATCTGTAGATTTTAAGCCGGTAACGTTTGATCTTATGTCTAATTTATTTTCCGATCATAAAATTTTAAAATTACAGATTGAGTACCAAGGAGAGCAGAGAATAAATAAAGGACTGTGGCGTTTGGGGACGCATCTGCTGCAGGATCCTCAGATAAGGTCGGATTTTTGTGTAGCCTACCAAAAGTGGAGACAGCATAGGCCTCCTTATATAAAGATGTTGTCTTGGTGGGAAGATATTAAAAATAAAATTGGGCTTTTTTTCATTGTGGCAGGTAGGAAGAAGGCAAGGCAGAAAAAATGTTTTTATTCTAATTTAAATACTGAGCTGCAAACACTTTATAAATTTAAAGAAATAGGTCTTGAAGTAGATACTGATATTGCTAGCCTAAAGACGCAGATACACACAGTCTTAGAGCAAAAGGGGAGAGAAATAATTTTTAATTCAAGAGTGCAGCAATTAGAAGAAGATGAAAAATGCACCCGCTTCTTTTTTAAAAAAGCAATGGAGAGAAAGGAGATCATTACCTGCCTTGATGGAGAGTCCACTATAGAAGGGATGAAAAAAGTAGCAACTGATTTTTACCAACTTCTTTTTAGTGAGAAAAATATAGATCTTTCTTTTTTACGTGATGCTCTTAATATTTTAGATGTCAAGCTTTGTCAGTCAGATCAGGATTTTTTAGCTCGGGATTTTAGCCTAGAAGAACTTTTTAGCGTTTTTAAGAGTTTTTCAAGAGGCAAAGCCCCAGGTGCTGATGGTCTTCCTGTAGAATTTTATCTGACTTTCTGGGATATTTTAAAAGATGATCTTTTAGAAATTTTTAAAGAAGTGTTTGTGTGTGAACAGTTGCCGAAGGGATGGAGGAGGGGAATAGTGTCTTTGATTTTTAAGAAAAAAGGGTCCCGTGAGGACCTCGCAAATTGGAGGCCTATAACCTTACTTAATGTGGACTACAAAGTGTTTGCTAAAATTATTGCATGCCGGCTTAAAACAATAATTGATAAGTTGATACAACCTGAGCAAGTGTGTAGTGTGCCAGGAAGGAGTATCACTGAAGTTTTAAATGTTATTAGAGACACAATATGGTATTGTAAGGACCGTGGTCAAAATGTAGCCCGGTTGGCGCTGGACTTTGAGAAGGCGTTCGACAGGGTATCGCATAAATATCTTTTTAGTGTTTTAAAGAAGATGGCGATCCCAGATTTTATTGTGTCTCGTATTATGGTTTTATACAAAATGTCATTTTGTCAAATCTCGGTGAATGGTTTTTTAACAGGTGAGATACCGCTGGAATCCGGAGTGAAGCAAGGGTGCCCGCTCTCCCCAATCCTGTTCATTTGTGCAATGGAGCCTTTATTATGCCAGATCAGGAGAGATAAAGTAATTCGAGGGGTCCCTGTTCCTGGTGGAGGAGGGGCTCAAATTAAAGTTTTCGGGTACATGGATGATGTCACCGCCATCTGCACGGACCCTGCTTCTCTCCGGAAGGTGGTGAGGTGTACCAGTTTTTTTAGTCAGGCCTCGGGTTTTAAGTTAAATTTTAATAAAACTGAGTGTTTGATAATTGGTACTTGGGATGATGTTGACCTACCAGCGGTCAAAATGAAGCAAGATAATGTAAAAATTTTAGGTATTACTTTTAATAAAGACAATGATGGGAGGGAAAGTTGGGAGGAGGTACAAGGGAAAATGGTGAAGAAATTATCTTTCTGGAACTTGCGGAGTTTGTCAATTGAAGGGAAAGTTTTAATTATCAAGTCCATTTTATTGCCAATGATTTTATATGTTGCAATGGTGTACCCTCCCTCTGATTTAATGCTTAAAAAACTGACCCATTGTATTTTTATATGTATTTGGGGCTCAAAGATGGAGAAATTAAAACATATAGAAATGTATAAGAAACATCAAAATGGTGGTAAAGATGTCCCAGATTTGACCATGTTTCTATACATAAATTTTTTC